>NW_027261914.1:0-1519 GCF_043381705.1 Parasteatoda tepidariorum | reverse complement strand
AATAGCTCTAACTTTGAACCCCCCAAAGGCTGCAACTCAGAGTCAACAACTTGATGCAATGCACCACCAATGGCATAGTCTGATGCTTCTACATGTAATGCGAGTGTGGCAGTTGGAGAAGGGTGGGCAAGTAATGTGGCACTAGCTAGAGCTTGTTTACAGTTGTCAAAAGCTGCAGTTCAGTGTGAAGTCCAAATAATCTTTTTCTTGGAATCTTTCTTGCCGGAGGAACCTTTAAGAAGTGCACTTAAGATGGCTTGGCTATCAGCTGCTTTAGGTAAAAATCTCCGATAGAAATTTACAAGGCCTAAGAATTTGCGAAGATTCCCAATAGTTTCAGGCAATTTAAAATTTAGAACTACTTGAACCTTATCTGGTAAGGGTTTCAAACCTTTTGGACAAATAAGATGACCAAGGAACTCAAGTTCACTAACACCAAATACACATTTTGAAATATTCAGCTTGAGGCCATAATCACTAAGGCGTTGAAAGATTGTGTGTAAATGCTCTTTATGTTCTGCAGCATCTTTTGAAAACACTAAAATATCATCCAAATATACATAACAAAATAGAAGACCCCTGAGAACTTCATGCATAAAACGCATAAATGTTTGTGGAGCATTCACTAGTCCAAAGCACAACCGAGTGTATTCATAAAGGCCCCATGGGGTAGTCACTGCTGTTTTGTGAATGTCCTCCTCTGCAATGGGAATCTGATGAAATGCCTTAAAAATATCAAGTTTTGAAAAAATTTTCTTATCATATAGTGAGTGTGCAAAGTCCTGCAAATAAGGTATAGGATAACTGTCAAATTCAGTAACAGAATTGAGCTTTCGGTAATCACCCACAGGACGAACTGTAGAATCATGTTTTGGTACAACATGCAGAGGCGAACTCCATAGGCTCTTTGATGGACGAATTACACCTTGCTCCAAAAGAAATTCAAACTCTGCCTGATATATTTTGGGATGAAGCCTTATAGGTTTTGATGTCACAAGTGGTCCACGAGTCAAGATATGATGCACAGTATTATGAGGAACAGCCTGCTTAAGTAATGTAGGATTTGTTATATCTGGAAATTGGGATAATAGGGACTCATAATTTGAGGTAGCAGAAAGAGTCACAATAGATGGTTGGCCTGTATGGACAGTACTGCCATAAGTACACAATGCAGTTTTAGGATTGACAAGACACTTGCGCTTCAGATCCACAAGAAGATTAAAGTGTAGCAAAAAGTCTGCACCAATGATAGGAGAACTTACATCCGCAATCACAAATGTCCAAGCAAAGGCTTCCTCAGACCTAAGTCTAATTGTCTGTGAACAAATCCATAAGCAGATATCTTACTGTTATTAGCAGCAAAAATCAAAAGAGGGAGGAGGTAATGCAGAAATCTCACTCCCGGAATCGATCAAAAACTTCTGGCCAGTCTTTCGGTCATGGATAAATAAGCGACTAGGCTTTCTGACACCATCTGCCAACCCAGCTATGACGGGGGTGTGGTGTTTTTTTGTTGTCT
>NW_027261913.1:0-3204 GCF_043381705.1 Parasteatoda tepidariorum | reverse complement strand
TACATTGCATCAAAAGAAAAGAAAAAAGTTCTGGAATACATGGATTGGCCCCCTCAATCCCCTGATATTAATCCTATTGAGCTATTGTGGGATGAACTCAATAGAAATGTTACAAAAATGAGATGTACCAATCAAATCTTTACTAGTTGCTAGTTTAGAGAATCTTTACTTAGTTGCTGGAACCAGATATCAGCTAGAACCTTACAAAAACTAATAGAAAGAATGCAAAAAATATGTGCTGTTGTGATGAAGGCTAAAGGAGGATATATCGAAGATTGCAAGATTTTTATTAGTGACTTCAACTGTAGTTACTTTTTAAATCTGTTAATCTGTGTTAAATGCATTATTAGTTACACTTTATTAGGATTAACTGCTCAAGTAAAGTAATTTTGATTTTTTTTATCAATTTTGATTACTTTAACTTGAATTTTTTGAATAAATTTGAAAGTTACAAGTTTTTATGAAAGATATTTTAATAAAACTTGACAAAAAATTTTATTTTATATACCTGACTTTCATTTTTGTCTAAGTAATGTGGATTAATTTTTCGAAAAAGTGCAGCTCTTTAACATTCTGTTCATGGTAGGTTTATAATGTTTATTTGGACACTTTTTAATGGATATCAGCAAAAACGTTTTTGAAAAAGTAGTTTGATTTTGTTTCCTTTCTCTTTTTATGTATTGATAATTTGCAGAGAGTTTGAAAAAAGTAAAAATAGATTAAGAAGTGATAAATTGTTTCTTGATTCTTACTTTACAAATTATTTTTATGTGTTTCACAATTTCATTTGCATGCATTTCTGTTTATCTAATTTGTTTAATATTTTTAGAAATGCAGAAATTTTCATAATCTCCATTATATATTAATATTTTTGTTTCATATATATTTCATAAGTTTTGAATACCATAATATATTTTATTTTTGTAAAGTATCTAAACACTTACTATTTGTCACTTGAAGTAAGTTTATTTTTTTGCATTCTGTTTTTAGTTTAACCATCAAGAACTAAACCTAAATCAATGTTTCTCTTTAACCATTCATTTGACTATGAATAAAAATATAAAAATGTTCATATTTTTAACATTATTTCATTTATATCAGTCTAATTTGTTTTTTTAAGCAGATTGCAGATTACTCTTAGTATATATATATATACACTACCGGTCAAAAGTTTAGACTCACTTGTATTTAATTCAAAATTTTCAAAAATAGTTAAATGTTTCTGACTTAAACATATAATTTATCAAACATAATCATAAACAAACATCTCAAAACTCTGTTTTCTTTTAAAACTGCTCATTATTTTTTCATTTTGTATCTATTCTGTAGTTGATAACGAAATGATAATATATATAATATAATAGCCTTATTTAGCCAGAATAACTGGTATATATTAAAAACAAAAATAAATTCTTTTTTATACAATTTATTACAGAAATATGTGTCAAAAACGAAAAATAAGTGTAGAAACATGTGCAGTTATTATTGCACTTCATGCAGAAGGCTATTCAAGTAGACAAATCGCCTCTAAAACTAATGTTTCTCAGACTACTGTTGTCAGAACTTTGCAAAGGAAGAAAGAAGCTGGCCAAAATAAGAGCCGCCAGCGATCAGCGAGACCTAGAATAATGTCCAAACGTGAGGATAAGTTTATCCGCATTCAAAGTAAGCGGCAGCGGACTCGAACAGCACCAGAAATGCGTGAGGAATTGAATGCTACTCAGCAGAAAATTGTGTCAGTATCTACTGTACAACGTTACAGAAAATTGTGTCAGTATCTACTGTACAACGTTGCAGAAAATTGTGTCAGTATCTACTGTACAACGTCGACTTCGTGACTATGGTTTAAAAGGTTGTGTAGCTGCTAGAAAACCTCTTTTGAAAAAACAAAATAAAGTAAAACGACAGCAATAGGCTAAAAAACATGTTACCTGGTCTTTAGAACAGTGGTCAAAGGTTTTGTTTACGAACGAATCAAAATTTGAATTGTTTGGAAGCAAACGAAGGCAGTATGTTGGTCGTTTATTTGGTGAACGTATGACAAGTCAATGTTTACTACCAACTGTGAAGCATGGTGGATGTTCAGTCATGATTTGGGGATGTTTTGCTGGTGATAAAGTTGAAGATCTTATAAGAATAGAGGGTATTATGGATAAAAAATATTATCACAGAATATTGCAGTGTTACGCTTTTCCATGTGGACAGAGAATCATTGGTCAAGGATTTGTTTTTCAGCAAGATAACGATCCAAAACATTAATCGAAATTGTGTAGAAACTGCATTGCATCAAAAGAAAAGAAAAAAGTACTGGAATACATGGATTGGCCCCCTCAATCCCCTGATATTAATCCTATTGAGCTATTGTGGGATGAACTCGATAGAAATGTTACAAAAATGAGATGTACCAATCAAAACATACTTAGAGAATCTTTACTTAGTCGCTGGAACCAGATATCAGCTAGAACCTTACAAAAACTAATAGAAAGAATGCAAAAAATATGTGCTGTTGTGATGAAGGCTAAAGGAGGATATTTCGAAGATTGCAAGATTGGACGAAATTCACAAGTTATGCATAAAATTACAGTTCTTACCATATAAGCGTACCTACATTTCTCAAAATAAGGTTAATTTAATGTAATTTTCAGTTTAAAAAAAGTCATTTTTAATTGTTATTTGTCTATTTTTAAAAATTCAAGAGTGAGTCTAAACTTTTGACCGGTAGTGTATATATTTGAACATGCAAAAGTTATAAAAATTAACATGTTAAGTGAAATCTTATCTTCTGAAAACTGACAGAGGTCAGTTGTTTTTTAAAAGCTTATTTAATATCTAGGACTAAGAAATCTATACCCAAATTATTACATAATCAAATAATTAGCATGTAGTAAGTATAAATGCTTCCCAATTTTTTTTTATTGTATTGAAAAGAAAATTTATTGCTTTGACAAAATTTTATATACTAATCTTTCATTTGATTATGTTTTTAAAACAACTTATCAAAACTAATAGATGAAATGTGAAACTTAAGTGTGAAACTTGCTTATTAAAACGAAAATTTACAAATTCAAAAAAGATGACAATTCACTTAGTAAAATTAGAATTAATAATGTGATTACTTTTTAACTGAAAGTCTTATCTTTGTTTGTTTGAATATTGCTGCATATATTTGTCGAAAATTCCTGAAATATTGAATTTTTGATTATT
>NW_027261912.1:0-3221 GCF_043381705.1 Parasteatoda tepidariorum | reverse complement strand
GAATCAAGGCACAGTTACAGTTAAAACAAGATGATTAGATTAAGGTGTTACAATATAGGTGGCAGTGTAGTTAATAAATATCACCACATTCACCCCGAGCTATTTTAAAGAGTTCAGGGAGTGACTTGAATCAGTCAGTAACAAAGTCTGAAAGATAAGCAGGTCGTCTTCGTATTCTGGAAGTAGTAGGAGGTAAAGTCTCTTCCTGGTTTGGTCTCAAAAATGAGCCAGAGTTTTCGGAAGAACTGCTCTCATCAAATGAGGATTCCAAAAGTTGATCATCAGTAGCCTCGTGGGAGCTGTCAGCAAGTGGGGTTTTAGTAGAGGGATTGCTAGCATATCTGCATCAAGGGCCTTTTGAGGAAGTAACCCTCTAGGAGCCAGGTGACGGACATTAACAGTAGTTTCCTTGCCATCAGGTAACCTGACATGAGCATATCCCGGATTAGCCTCCAACATCTCAACTTCTTGAACCATGGGCTGATACTTATTACTACGATTGTGGTTCTTCATTAGAATTGGGCCAGGAATGGTGAGCCATGTAGGTAGAGAGCAGCCAGTGTGGGAGCGTCTCGGGTGTGCAAACATTCTTTCATGAGGGGTCTCATTAGTGGCAGTACATAGTAATGATCTAATCGAGTGGAGAGCAGGTTGTAGCATGGCTTGCCATTGATTTGTTGGAAGCCCTTCAGATTTAAGAGCCAGCTCAATAGTTTTCCAAATTATGCCATTGTATCTCTCGACCTGGCCATTACCCGCTGGATTATAGGCTGTTGTTCGGCTGGTAGCAATTCCTTGAGCTGTCAGATATGATTTTAGTTCATAAGACATGAAAGAAGTGCCCCTGTCTGAGTGGATGTATGCAGGCATTCCAAAAGATAGAAGAGAGTCTGCAAACAGGAGATGACAGTTGAAGTTGAGATATCGGAGCAGGGAAAAGCAAATGGGAATCGGGAGTATTCATCAACAACTGTCAAAATAAATCGATGTTTAGAAGAGGATGGTAATGGGCCTTTAAAATCTAAGTTGAGTCTTTCAAACGCTGAGGTAGCTTTGATGAGGACTCCAGAGTTTTTGATAAATTTTGGTTTCAGTTCTCTGCAGATGTGGCAATTGTTGACAGTAGCTCTCACATCAGTGATTGAGTAAGGTAAATTTTTAGAACGGATCCAGTGGAACATTCTGGTAACACCTGGGTGACAGAGAGAAAAGTGGAGGTCTTTAAGGTCAGAAACCTGAGGGACAATAGATGCGGAAACTCTGGATAAAGCATCAGCAGTCGAATTCTTTCTTCCTGGGCGGTAGACAATATCAAATTTGACGCAGGCAAGCTCAAGACGCCATCGCAGTATCTTCTCATTTTTTATTTTGCTATGTGTTGTTGATTAAACATAAAAGAGACTGAGCGTTGGTCAGTAAACACCTCAAAGTGTCTCCCTATAAGATAATGCCGCCAATACTTCAGAGATTCCACTATGGCATATGCTTCTTTTTCAATAGATGAATGTCTTTGCTCTGATTGATTTAGGGTACGCGAAAAAAGGCTATAGGGCGACCAGCTTGGCTCAATGTTGCCCCAATCGCTAAGTCAGAAGCATCAGTTTCTACACGAAATGGAATGTCATTTTCTATTGCAGCAAGAGATGCATTGGCTACATCATCTTTTATTGACTGGAAGGCTGAGGTAGCTTCCTGAGATAAAGGGAAAGAATTGCTAGCCAAGAGGGGACGAATTTGTTTTGAGAAAGAAGGGATCCACCTTCCATGATGGGCGAACATTCCCAAAGCGCGTTGCAACGGAGCAGTATCTTTAGGGACAGGTAAACTTAAGAGTGGCTTCAGACGTTCTGGATCAGGTTTAATATTTTTATTCTCAATTATGTACCCAAGTAGGGATATAGATTGAGAAGAGTAGTTACATTTTCCTTCATTAAGTGTAAGATTAAACTTCACTGCAGCAGATTTGAACTTTGCAAGATTTTCATCATGTTCCTGCTGGTTTGTACCACAAACAGTCACATCATCTAAATAAGGGTAGGTATATGTGCTCTCCAAGGAGAGTTGCTGGGCTCAATGACCTCTTCTTCAATGAGATTTTGTATCTCTGAGGTAATAAACCTTTGATCTTCTAGAGGGAGACGTCTTGATTTAGTTTGCACTGGTTTACTATCAGGCGTCAGGTTAGAAAACAAGGATATCACACACGTTGATAGTGACCTTTTTTTCTACACGAATGACAAACACTGTTTCTAGCCGGACAGTTATTTCGTGAATGATTATCACTATTACCACAGAAAAAACATGCTGCAAGGGTTTCTTTTTCAAAAGCATCATCAGTACAGTCTAGTGCAGCAGAAGTCATAGGTTGTGAGTTAGTGAGATATGAAGCAGAATGAGCTTCAGCCAGTTCAAGAGCACGGGCTTGGTTGACTGCATTGTCTAAAGTGATTGTTGTATTTTCGAGCAGGCGCTCTCTAATGCGGGTATTCCTCAACCCTCTAATGAAAGCATCACGTATATACTCATTTTTATAAGTTTCAGCCGAGACTTGTGTGAAGTTACAGTTTTTACTTAGTTGCTTTAAAACTTGAAGAAATTCGTTAACAGTTTCATTAGATAGTTGGTTTCTTGAGGCCAAGCAATGACGAGCGAAAATTTCATTCCTCTTTACTACATAGAGTGCATCCAAAGCAGAGATAGCAGCCGAGTCGCTGGTGGCTTCACTTATTGTCTTCAGTAAGATTAGGCACCTTTGACAAAAAGTTTTCGAAAGTTTTCTTCCAATGAAGCCACTTATTTTCAGTGTTAGCACACGTGGGGTCGAAGTCGAAACGTTCCGGTTTCAGAAAACTTTCCATAACGATGAATAC
Source organism: Parasteatoda tepidariorum (assembly GCF_043381705.1). NCBI lineage: Eukaryota > Metazoa > Arthropoda > Arachnida > Araneae > Theridiidae > Parasteatoda > Parasteatoda tepidariorum. The sequence continues at coordinate 351 of NW_027261912.1, read as the reverse complement.
CAGTACTCACATTTATCAGAAAATAATTTTGTTAATTAAATTGTTGTGATAATCAATAGGCATGCATAATAGCTTAATAAAGCTTTAATTAACAAAATTAGACTAGCCGCAGATGACTACATACTTAGAAACATAAAATAGTAAACAATTGAATCAAGGCACAGTTACAGTTAAAACAAAATGATTAGATTAAGGTGTTACAATATAGGTGGCAGTGTAGTTGTTAATAAATATCACCACAATAATACTAGTTACTTGGGTAATTGACATCTATTACTACTTGATTATTACTCTATTACTACACGATTTTCAAAAGTGATGCGCTGTACGTTTTTTGGTTAACATAATATT
>NW_027261911.1:9426-17100 GCF_043381705.1 Parasteatoda tepidariorum | reverse complement strand
GCTGGCGGTGGGAATGACTTCGTCGATGTTTTGCTCTTTCTTAGACCTCAACCTTGTCCGAGCACCATCAAATCCATTTCTCGCCAGTTGTAAACGTTCTTCGCCTTCCACCTCGCGTTTTGTATTTGGCGATAAAGTGACGGAACTCGCCGCTCCCTTCAACACAATTTGTTTACTGAAAAATATTTCACTTTCTGCTCTTGCCAAATCCATTTTTTGATCATATTCTTCAATCTTATTATACTCAGCTTCAAATTCAACGTCTGTTTTTATATCGTTCAAAATTAATTCGTCACATTCTTTCATTTTATTAAAAACTCTATCTAAAGTAAAACACTGCTGTTTGATGTTTTTACTGTCAGGCGTTTGTTTTTCTAATTCGTCAAATAAACTTCCTATGGTTTTGGTAAAAGTCATTCTAAGTGGTTTACGTTTTCTGATTATGTCCTCCATTATACAAAAATTCAATGCTTTTCCTCTCACTATAAAATATGACGTAAGACTCTTAAACTATGGCTTTTTTTTTTGTTTTCCTTGGCGATAGAGCTTCGAAAAACAGCGCTAACGCGATGTCTTCACTACCTACTATTGGCTAAAAAACGGTTTGGCGATCACTGGTTCAGATAGTTGCTTTTTGCTATTGGTAATTATTGTAATTATTTTGTCAAAATGGAGAAAAAATGAAAATTCTAATAATCCTGGTCGGTAGGGCGCTGGGCCCATATCCAAGAGGTCGTGGTTTCGATCCTCGCCGGCCGAAGACTCCCCGTGTAGTAAATGGTGACTGATGCACGTTAAATCTGTCGAGTCTCAAAGTCCTCCATGTTCCCACAACAAATCAATACCTTCTTCAACCAATCTTCTGGATTGGTTCAAAATTACAAGGCTACGGAGTTGAACGTAAGTAGTCGTAAACCCATGAATTTGGGTCGGCTGTTCAACGATGGTTATAAAATATAAAATAAAATCTGTTCTCCGGGGGCCGGGATAGCCTGGTTGGTAGGGCACTGGGCCCATGTCAAAGAGTTCGAGGGTTCGATACCAGCCGGCCGAAGACTCCCCGTGTAGTAAATGGAGACTGATGCACGTTAAATCTGTCGAGTCGTGAAGTCCTCCATGTTTCCATAACAGATCAATACCTCTGGGGTACTGATCCAGGAGTTTCCTTGTGTTCTGGATTGGTTGTCACGAGGTGTTATAATCTAATTGTTTTTTGTGCTGGCTCAAATTCCGGTGGCAACGTTGTTCACGATGCTATGGTTACGAGCGATTCTGTAACTAGAGAGAGTAGTTGAAAAATAATAAACAAAGTTTTTTTTTATAAAGATGTCTCAAGATTCCTAACTTGTTATTTATATAAGAACACAACATTTGGTGACCCGTCGACGTGATCCGTAGTTGACACAGGTTAGTGAAATATTTTATAGTGAGAGGAAAAGCATTGAATTTTTGTATAATGGAGGACATAATCAGAAAACGTAAATCACTTAGAATGACTTTTACCAAAACCGTAGGAAGTTTATTTGACGAATTAGAAAAACAAACGCCTGATAATAAAAACGTCAAACAGCAGTGTTTTACTTTAGAGAGAGTTTCTAATAAAATGAAAGAATGTGACGAATTAATTTTGAACGATATAAAAACAGACGTTGAATTTGAAGCTGAATATAATAAGATTGAAGAATATGATCAAAAAATGGATTTGGCAAGAGCAGAAAGAGAAATTTTTTTCAGTAAACAAATTGTGTTGAATGGAGCGGCGAGTTCCGTCACTTTATCGCCAAATACAAAACGAAGAATGCGTCTTCCGAAGATTGAATTGTTACGTTTTGGAGGAGATCTGAAAGATTACCTTGGTTTTTGGAGTCAGTTCCAAAGAATACATACTGATAGCGAGTTGGCCCCAGAAGACAAGTTCCAGTATTTACTGCAATGCGTAACTCTCGGTAGCCGAGCTCGAGAAGTCATTGAAAGTTTTCCGCCAACAGCGGAAAACTATAAAAAAGCAATCGACGAGCTGAAAAGTAGATTTGGGAGAGACGAGTTGCTAATAGAATATTATGTCCGTGAATTATTAACTGTTGTTGTAAAAAATGCTACAGAAAAAAGGGGAAATTTAAATATTGCAAATTTGTATGACAAATTAGAGTCACATCTCAGATCGTTGGAATCGTTAGGATTGGCGAGTGAGAAGTATGAAGCGATTTTGTTTCCATTGGTGGAGTCCTGCATTCCCGAAGATTTAATGAGAGTTTGGCTGCGAAATCCAATACAGTCGGGCGTAGCAGGTGAAATGGCAGATAGTTTTGGAAACAAATTGTAAAACTTGCTTTCATTTTTGAAACGCGAGATGGAAGGCGAAGAACGTTTGCAGCTGGCGAGAAATGGATTTGATGGTGCTCGGACAAGGTTGAGGTCTAAGAAAGAGCAACACATCGACGAAGTCATTCCCACCGCCAGCACTCTGGTTTCTAGTGACATATCCCAGAGGCATCCCTTTTGTGTGTTCTGTGACAAGACTCATGAAAGTAGAGATTGCTTCATTGCAGAAAGTTGGTCTTTGGATAAGAAGAAAGAAGTCTTAAGCAATAAGAAAGCGTGTTATATTTGTTTCAAGGCTAACCATAGGGCTAAAGAGTGCAAAGCAAAACTCAAATGTATGATGTGTTCCAAGCGGCATCACGCAATTATGTGTTTCGAGTTATCAGTAAACAAAGGGGAGTTGACAGCTAAGGAAAGGGTAGATTCAAGTAAGGTGTTGGTCGCCAAAGAGGCTAACGAAGTTCTTCTGCAGACTCTCTTATTAAATATTGAAGCCAATGGGAAAAGAAAACTGGTTCGAGCTCTTATTGACAGTGGCTCCCAGAATTCTCACATATTGAAGAGAACTGTTAAAGAAATGGGTCTTAAACCTACGACAAGAAGAATTTAGCCCAATCATTGTTTGGCGGCGTTACGACGCAAGTGAAAGATCATGGGCTTTACCAAATCACTCTTAAACCACAAAATAGAAATTTTTCTCTGGACATACAAGTTTTTGATCAGCAGTCTATTTGAGGTACAATTCCTAGACTTAAAAGAGGACCGTGGAATAAGGAATTATATAAGAAACAGATATGGATTGCTGATTACGGAGAAGGTTCACGATAAAGAACTGTTAATTGGTGCCGACTTTTGTGGACAGCTTTTCACTGGAAACATGGAACGTCTTCAATGTGGGTTGATTGCCTGTGAAACTCATTTAGGCTGGCTTGTTATGGGCAGAACCACCAATGATTCTTGCGACCCATTACGCACTAATGCTTCTGTGAGTATCACCATGTTAATTCATAGTGATAAAATAGAACACTTTTGGGACATGGAAGTTTTAGGAATCAAAGATCCTGTTGAAAAGGCACCAAAAGAAGAAGAAGTGATGAAATTTTTCAACGATACCTTGTCAACTGATATTGATGGGCGCTATATGGTTAAATTACCCTGGACAGACAATGCTGATCTTCCGGATAACCGAATCATTGCCGAAAAAAGACTTCTTTCCACCACATCCAAGTTAATTTCTTCAGGAAGATATTTAGCCTATGAGTCAGTTTTCCAAGAATGGGAAAGGGATCAAATAATAGAAGTGGTTCCTGATGAAGTTCCGAAGGGGAGGTGTCATTATCTTCCTCACAGAGGAGTTTTTAAGGAACATTTGACAACTAGAGTAAGACCAGTATTTGACACCGCAAGTAAAGAAAAGGGCAAATTTTCTCTCAACGACTGTTTAGACAGGGTTTGAATGTATTGGATACCATTCCATCGATATTGATGAGATTTAGAGAAAAGAATCTTGGCGTGATTTCAGACAAAAAGAAAGCTTTTTTACAGATATCTATAAATCCAGAAGATCGAGATTTTTTAAGATTTTTTTGGTGGAGTGATTATGAAAAAAAGAAGATGAAGATGTACAGACACAGACGGTTGGTCTTTGGGCTGAATTGTAGCCCATTTATACTTGGCGCTGTAATCAACAACCTTTTACACAATTGCCCTCAAAAATATCGTGACGTTGCTGAAATTTTGGAGAAAAGTTTTTATGTGGACAATTGCGTCACGTCTGTTGATACCGTTCGAGAACTTTCTCATTTCGTGACCGGAGCAACCGAATTAATGCAACTTGGAAACTTTGAACTTAGAAGCTGGGAAAGTACGACAAGTGACGCTGAATTGGAGCCTTCCCAAGTACTTGGTCTTCTCTGGGACCGAAATGAGGACGCACTTTTTTGTGATTCTGATCAATTTAATAGCAGCTGTGAATCCTTTACCAGAAGAAATGTGTTGGCCCCCATTCAAAAGGTTTTTGATCCTATAGGGTTTACTTGCCCTGTGACAATCATTCCTAAATTGTTGCTGCAAGAAACTTGGAAGAAAAAATTGTCTTGGGATGAACGACTCCCTGAGGAAGCAGAAAAGAAATTTATCAAATGGCTGTCCGACTTGACTAAATTGAAAACCATACGAATACCCCTATGTGTGATTCCTTTAGGATACCGACAGTCTTTCAGCTTGCACACCTTTTGTGATGCTAGCGGGTCGAGCTACGCTTGCGTAATTTATTTGAGATCAGAAGGATAAAGGGTGTGAATGTACAGCTACTACAGGCCAAGTCACGAGTCGCGCCGATACGACTCACAACCATACCTCGATTAGAGCTACTGGCATGCAGTATTGGCGCTCGACTAGCACAATCAATGCAGAAAGCTATGAGTTTAGAAGATGTACCTGCATTCTTTTGGTCGGATTCCACAACCGTTCTCCATTGGATTAAGAACAACGAAAATTGGGGTACATTTGTGAACAACAGAGTAAAGGAAATAGTTCAGCTCTCTTCAAGAGAAATTTGGAGACGCGTTCCTGGGCACAGTAACCCAGCCGATCTCCTCTCAAGAGGATACTCGGTTCAAACTCTTAAAGAGTCTAAATGGTGGGAGGCCCCACAGTGGCTTAAAGGGTCAAAGGAGGAATGGCCCGACTCAGTAGAACAAACCGATGAAGATGAGGTCTCAAGAGAGAGAGAGAGAAACTCGTAGTTGTAACCAATCTTCATACTTATGAGACTACTTGGTATTTGAAGCGGTTTTCAAAATACTCAACTATAGTACGAATGGTAGCATGGATCCTTCGATTCTGCACAAATTGTAGAAACCCAGGTAGTAGAAGAAGAGGAGAGTTATCCGTTGACGATATAAACTCGGCTGAGCAGAAACTACTAAAAATTGTGCAGCAGGAAAGTTTTGGTGACACTGTCACGAAGAATAAATTGAAAGGCTTCAACACTTTCCGTGATGCCGACGATCTGATAAGAATAAAGACAAAAATTTTCAGAAGGGAAGATGAAGAAAACTTCAAATATCCCATAGTTTTACCGTCTGATCACCCACTTGTGGAAAAGTTAATTTATGAAAAGCATCTGGTTTCTTGCCACAGTGGAACTCAAGTTGTCCTGTCATATCTTCGACAAACATTTTGGGTTCTCGGAGGTCGGAAGACTGTTCAAAGGATCTTGAAACGATGCATTCGATGTAAGAGATATTCCTCCAAGAAATTAGAAACCGTGCCTGCCTCCCTTCCTAAAGACAGGGTTCGCGACGCGTTGGTTTTCGAGGTGACAGGGGTTGACTTGGCAGGGCCACTCTATTTGAAGAATGGAGATAAAGTTTGGATATTATTATTTACCTGCGCCGTGTATCGGGCTATCCATTTAGAGCTGATACAGAGCCTCTCAACTGATAGATTCTTGCTTGGATTAAGAAGATTTATAGCAAGACGTGGGAGACCACGAACTATATATAGCGACAATGGAACAAATTTCGTTGGAGCGGTCAATTTAATGGCTTCTATCGACTGGAGCAAAATAGTTCAAGAGAGTTCAATTTTGAGAATTCAATGGGTCTTTAGCCCTCCTGAAGCCGCCTGGTGGGGTCGGTTTTGGGAACGTATGGTCCAAATGGTGAAGAACCTTCTGAGAAGAGTTTTAGGAAAAGCATCCATAAATTTTGAAGAGTTGAGTACCGTTCTATGTGATGCAGAAGCAGTTATCAACTCCAGGCCACTCAACTATTTATCTGAAGATCCAGAGGACTTAACACCACTAACCCCAGCTATGTTCCTTCAGGACGTTCAAACGGTGGGAGTGCCTGACTTGGACAATTTAGACAGCGTCAACCTGGCCAAAAGGTGCAGATATCAACAGAAATTGAGAGAGGATCTCCGGAAGAGATTTCGGGAAGAGTACCTCAGTATGCTAATTCATAGGCAGGAAAATAAAAAACCTATCAAGCGAATACAAATTGGAGATGTGGTCCTCATCGAGTGTGACAAAAGGAGACTGGACTGGCCAATGGGACGAGTAGTTGAAGTTTTTCCTGGGAAGGACAACTCGGTTAGAGTCGTAAAACTGAAAACTGGAAAAGGCGAACTAATTCGTCCTGTGCAACGATTGCATCCTTTGGAACTCGATTTCACAAATGAAATATTTAACCGTGAACCATTTAAACAAGTAAAGATCAAAAAAACTAAAGATATAACTAAAATAACTAAACTAAACAGATAAAACTAAAGTTGATAGCCTCAAAGGTGAAACTGAATTTGGAGAGATTAGAGATGATGAACGATGCACAGACTTAATGAAAACTAAATGTGGTAGGGCTGTATGAAAACCAACTCGTTGCAGTTAATTTAAGTTTCGTTAGACGTCAACTGTTGTAGCTTCTTCTACCTTTGAATGTCTAAGAGATTTGTGTTTGATTATTAAGAACAATCAAAGGTGGGAGTGTGTCACGAGGTGTTATAATCTAATTGTTTTTTGTGCTGGCTCAAATTCCGGTGGCAACGTTGTTCACGATGCCATGGTTACGAGCGATTCTGTAACTAGAGAGAGTAGTTGAAAAATAATAAACAAAGTTTTTTTTTATAAAGATGTCTCAAGATTCCTAACTTGTTATTTATATAAGGACACAACATTGGTTCAAAATTGCAAGGCTACGGAGTTGAACATTAGTAGTCGTAAACCCAAAAATTGGGTCGGCTGTTCAACGACAGATATAAAAAAAAATATAAAAAGGCTGTTCTCCGCGTAGGTAATATTGCTGATGCTTACCCACGGCAACGATACAATAGTGTGACGTGTTTAACAGCTTGGATACTTACTACGTAATTGTTTGTTTTTCCGCTCATTCCTGCTGCAAATACAGCGAGAACAAATATATTAATGATTAAGGACACTAAGAGAGCTACTGCAGATTCTATGAAATAGTATCTGTTAGCGTCTTTAACTTCAGCAATGTTTTTCCTGTCCACTTTCCTGGTCTGAAATTATAAGAAAATTTAACTTAAAACACTTTAGACAAAAGCGAAGTAGTCATTTTTAAATAAAATACAGGGTGTCCATCTAATCACGGCCCATATATACATATTTTTATAAGCCTTATAATTATCACAGCCATAATTATATAAGCCTTATAATTAGGTCATTAGAGCCCGCAAATTTATGACTATTTTAATTTTAAATTTACTATTCAAAGCCGCAAAATAAATGTATAGAAATATGCCGAGCCATTACTAAGGTGAATCATAATAAGGATTGAAATCCTTTGACTAATATATATATATATATATATATATATATATTTTATA
>NW_027261911.1:0-8443 GCF_043381705.1 Parasteatoda tepidariorum | reverse complement strand
GTACTCACCACATACAGAAGGAAAAAAGGCGATAAACAATAGCTATAAAGGTAAAGCTAAAAATCACACAAAACTTTCTGTTCAACTAAACATTTATTTTTGTAAAACTACTTATTTTGATTATTGCGTAACAAACAAGCAATATGATTCCAACACATTTTGTGGCACAGAAAAAAATATATATCTTTTAAAAGGAAATGGGTGACAAGAGAATTTAAAGAAACCAAAGGCGTCATGCAAAAAGTTAAATAGAAAGGAACGAGTAATTTAACCATTAAAATAAATATGAGAAGAAAACTTAAATTTGAGAGGGCTTTTAATGTTAAAGAAAATTAAAGGTATAAAATGTTGATTTTAAATTTTACAGAAATTTATTACAGCTATGGATTTAATTAAAAATAAAAGTTAAGAAAAAATGTAAAAAGAAATCCCTCGATACGGACCGAAGTCCGCATCTCGGGAAAAAAAGGAACCAGCAAGAAGGAAAAACCAACAGAGAATCTCCTAAAAAAAGGTTACTTAAAAAATTCCTTAACTGGTATAGGACCAGAAAAATTACGACCAATTAAATTTAAAGAGGCGGAGAGTTTGAAATTTTAAGGAAAGAGATTGGCTAGTTAGCCCCCCTAAAATTAAAAGAAGAAAAAGAAAGGCGTGAATAGAGGGGTTGGTTGACTTTCCCCACAGGAAGTGCGATGACCGCAATGACCATGAGAAAGGTCAACAAGAAAGTTAGATTAAAATTGCTAAATTGGAAAAAAGGAAAACGTTTAAAGAAAAATTAAAGGCTTAAGTAAATTTAAAAATTAATTTGTCAGTTTACATTAAGTGTAAATGTGACAGGGAGTATAGGGCCTTTGTCGCGACTCTTCATCTCATCCTATTGGTTGCCATGCAAGCACTTTATTTCTCTCTATGCTTTGTTTATTGTCTTTAATTTATTAATAATAGTTTTGCAAGCCGCGATGGCTCAGGGGATAGAGCGTTCGCCTTGCAATGAGGCGAACCGGGTTCGAATCCCAGTCGATACGAATTCCGCATCCGGCTTGCACCGACCACAGTGCTGACGTGAAATATCCTCAGTGGTAGGCGAATCATGGGTTAGAGTCCCCCTGCCGTCAGGGTAACCGTGGGAGGTTCTCGTGGTTTTCCCCACCATGTAACGCAAGTTCCATCATTAAGTCTTCCACGAAGGCAAATTTCTCTTAATACTTGAACCAGGAGTACCCTTATCTTCTGGATTGGGTTTTAAATTACAAGGCTACGCAGTAGTAAACCCTATTATTGGGTCGGCTGTTCAACAACAATTATATATAAATAATAATTTTGCGCCATGCCATTTTAGGTCCACTCTTCTTTCGTTCATTTTGGGGTGTCTAGTCAAGCCCCTGTTTAGCTTTTGAATTTTTCCGGTTTTCCGATAGTGTGTCCAATTCATAGCCATTCGTGTTCTCTGATTTCCATTTCTGTTGGTTTTCACTTACTGGTTTTAAATTTTTATTGGTAAGATATTTTGCGAAACCATTTTGTATTAAGAATTCTTATAATAGTTCTCTGCCTGCTAGAGCAAAAAGCCAGTATTGTCCGTGCTAATTGTTAAACACAATTTCTGCTCAAAACAATGTTCGCCGTCTAATTGGTTTCAAGCCAATAGTGTCCCTTAACCGCAATATAAAATTCTTAGCAGTTTTATTGGTAACATAAAGACATAGCATAATATGGTAACATATCACCAAATAATAATCTTATTGTATTTTATTGAAATTTCGAGGTTTAATAGCCAATGGTATTTTTTATTTTACTAGTCGAGTATACACGTCATATGCACAGATTTGGTGTACATACGTCAAACGTGCTTAACCGGTTACGTCGTAGTCGGAAAATAGAATCGTGTGTTTTTTATATGTGAGTTAAGACTGCGAAAAAACTGTGGAGCTATGAATATGAAAAACAACTAACAAGGGAAACTAGGGAAGTGTGACTCGCCAATTTTGAAATAAACTAGTGGGATGTATGCCTTATGAGGAATAATTTTAGGGAGCAACATTCGTTTCGGCCCATAGAACGTCCTGTGAGAGATAAAAAATAATTCAATATATGGAAAAATCAGTATTTTATTACTTCAATGCAGACTATTAGTTATTGTAATTGTCTCATACTCCAATTAATTTGTAATTAATTGGATAATTAATTACTTTCACGTACTATATAATGCATATTTATTGTTAAAATTGATTTTGAAAATTTTATGTATCTGCAGATTTTCAGAAAAACCTGTTAGGTTAATTTAAAAAAAAAAAATTGACATCAAAATTTTTTTTTTTCAAAAAACTTTTCAAATTAATTGGAGTATGTAATTGCAAATCAATTAATTAATTAATAATTTGTGATTAATTTATTAATTAAAAAAATAATTAATTATCCAATTAATTACAAATTAATTGGATTATGAGACAATTACAATAACTAATAGTCTGCATTGAAGTAATAAAATATCGATTTTTCCATATATTGAATTATTTTTTATCTCTCACAGGACCTTCTATGGGCCGAAACGAATGTTGCCCCCTAAAATTGTTCCTCATAAGGCATGCATCCCACTAGTTTATTTCAAAATTGGCGAGTCACACTTCCCTAGTTTCCCTTGTAAGTACAACTTATCTGCAAAGAAGGCCAACTGACTTCTGATTACAACAATGGGCTTACCAGGTCTAAGCAAATGTTTCAGTTTGGTTTTGAGACAAATGGTTGCCTTTTGAAATTAGGATACCTCAAGATTATATTCCAATATTTTAGAGTACTTAGTGTCAATATATTACATCTAGTATTTTATGCCAAACTCATTTTGTTTTAAGACCGTAAATTGCTAGCACTTATCTGAGAGATGGTACTCAGGATATCTAACGTGAGACTTTTTAAACTTAATATTAGAATACTTTTCATTTTTTATCTTCCAATATTTGTACAACACAGACCATTTTAAAGCAATGAATTTGAATTAGCTTCTAATTGTGACCAAGTTTTCATCAAACATAGACGTCAGTGGCGAAGGGGGGGGGGTGTTGGTATATGTCCCCTTTAATAATTAAAAATCTTACCCCTTCCTTCTCGCTCCCGTGAAAATGACGGGATGAGGTTTCGCCCTCTATTTCTCGCTCCCGTTATATTTCCGGGCTGGAGTGTTCAGTAGTAACGCGCCAATAAGAATAAAACTTATTCATTTCTTTAGCCTGGAAAATATTTTATTTCTTATTTTACACACCAGATGGCAGTACCAGGATATTTTTAAGGTAATTGTAGATAGAGAGAGGTAGTAAGAGATGTAGGAAGGAAACTCGGTACTACTGTCCAGATTGTGACGTTGGCCTCTGTATCTCATACTTTGAAATTTATCACACAAGAAAAAATTACTAACCTTTATTTATATTATACGTAAGTTTAATAAAATTATTTTTTAATGTTTAAAACACATATTATTCAAATTTTCCTTGCTTGACATATGAAAACCAACATTAAGTCATGGTAACCCTGAATGTTGGCTTTACCTAAAAATTTAATTTTTTAAAATTTCAAGCTAAAAACAAATCGAAAATTAAAAATGAATATATATATTGTTCATACACATATTTTTATATAGTTTTCAGGGATAAAAAAATAGGCACTTTTATGACCGTTTTCTTGAAAATTAATCGATCGTTAAGGGGTTAAAGTCCACCTCATTTTTAGACAAAGAAAGAAAATTTTCATGAACTATCATCCATTTAAAGTTATGAGTGTTACAATCAATAATTAGATTAATGTTTTTACAGATGTTCAATAAACTGAAGGAAAATTTTTTGTACGTATGAAATTTAAACAACTAGTGTGACTGTATATTTTACTTTAGTCCTGCTCAAAAATTGGATACCAGCGACGATGCTATTGAAATTAAATTTCTTTTACAAATTGTTATATTTTTTATTGATAAAATTATATCTTTTTTTTCCCCTTGCATACTTCGAAAAAGCGCTCTAAAGAATCCTATGCCCAGGGTCTGTAAATATCAGTTTTTGGCTCATTAATGTAGATTTAAACTTCGCTGACAATAAAAAAAAAAGGGGGGGGTAACACTTCAAGAATTATAATTTTTTGCCCAATTTTTTAATTTTTTTTTTATTGTTTTAAGCTTCCTAACTTATTCTTTGAGAAAGTAAAAATGATACGGAGAATAAATTCCTATTGATTTAACATTTAAATTCAATTCCGTGTGTCCATAGTGGCACTTGTTGCTGATATATCGTAAAAAGATTGTCTTACCTCGTAACCGAAAGTGATGGCCATGACAGCGATTAGGAATGCAAAGAACGCTTCGAGCTTTCTAAGTCCATATTTATCCAAAAATAAAAATGTGAAAGTGTCGACTATGGTGATGAGAACTCCTCCATACAATGGGAGCCTATAAAGAGGTTAAATTGTTATCACTAAAGTGTAGAAATCAGTTTTTCTACAGATCATGTGATCCGTTTTGAGTGCCAAAAATCGTTTGATTTATCAAATTACTAAGGTACGACTCTGCGAACTATCTAGATAATATGCACAAGACCAATTAGGAATTCATTAAAGTGAAAATAGGGAGACCGCGGTGGCTCAAGAGAGGTGAATCAGGTTCGAATTCCAGCGGTTGATACAAATTTGCACTCTGCTAAAACCAACCACAGTGCTGGCATAAAATATTCTCAGTGGTAGAAGGATCATAGGTTAGAATCCTCTTGCCGGGGCTATCCATGAAATGTTTTCGTGGTTTCCTTCGCCATGTAAGTTCCATCTAAAAGTTCGAAAAGAAGGCTAATTTGTCCAATGCTTGATGCAGGACCTTTTTTTATTTTATAACGTCGTTGAACAGCTGACCCAACTTTGAGTTTACGAATACCAAAGTTCAACTCCGTAGCCATATAATTTTGAACCCAATCCAGAAGAGAAGGGAACTCCTGGATCGAGTATTGGGAGATTTTTATGATGGACTCATTATGGAGGACTTCAGGATGGAACTAACCCGAATTTGCGTTACATGGAGAGGAAAACCGCGAAGACCTCTCACAGATATTCTGATGACCAGGGGACTCTAACCCACGATCCGTCTACTACTGAGGATATTTTACGTCAGCACTGTGGTCGCTGCGAGCTGGGTGCGGAATTCGTATTGACCAGCTATCCAATGGGATTCGAACCCGGTTCACCTCTTTAGGAGGCGAACGTTGTATCCCCTGAGCCACTACGGCTTCCAGGAGCTCTTTTGTCCTCTGGGATAAGTTCAGAATTACAAGGTTACGAAGTTGAACCTTGATAGTCGAATACTCAGAATTGGACTTTCGAGCTTTAGGGGCAACAGATATATATTATACAATATGTTTTTAGGTGATTTTCAGTGGGATAAAAATACGACCTTTTCAGAATTCGATTTCTCAGTAACTATTTGACCGATTTTGTTCGAATTTGATATTTTGCCATATAAGATTACTTTCTTTAAAATTATGTAAAAAAATTGTATACCTTACTATTCAAAAGTTTTCAACTTTTATAAAATAAAATAATAATATTTATTTGCTGAAAATTATTTTTTGTATGGAATTATCTGTGGAAAAACGAATTTTACAATTGTCTGCACAATTTTTTTTTTCGATTCGCTTAAAAAGTTATGGTATATGGTATAAAATATGGTATAAGTTATGGTATAAAAGTATACGGAGAAACATGCAAAAAGTAAAATTAGCATTAAGGGGTCTAAACAATGGATCCCTCTCCTGATCAAACTGTGGGAACCAGATTTCCCAGATTGCCGCTACACATTATAATTTGAAGAACAGAAACCCCGAGTCCATTGAAAAAACGGTATTTGTGACTGATTTTGATAGCTTAAAATATAATTTTATTTTATTTTATAACCGTCGATGGACAGTCGACCCAATTTTAGGGGTTTACGACTACCAATGTTTAACTCCGTAGCCTTGTAATTTTGAACCCCATCCAGAAGACAAGGGAACGCCTGGATCGAGTATTGGGAGAAATTTGCCTTCATGGACGACTTTTTGAGGGAGCTAACCCGCATTTGCGTTACATGGAGAGGAAGACCACGAGAACCTCCCACGGTTAGCCTGACGGAAAGGGGACTCTAACCCATGATCCGTCTACCACTGAGGATATTTCATGTCAGCACTGTGGTCGTTGCAAGCCGGATGCGGAATTCGTATTATTCTCTTAAAATATCATTTGTACGAGAAACTCTCAAACTATTAAGATTGAGTTCAAGAACGTGAAGATCAAAAAATCATTCCAGGTGGGCCATTTATTTTTTTGCGCACTGCACATATGACGCCATTCTTTCATATTTTGAAGTTCTGATTAGTTACAGTTATGCATGTTTAAATCCAACTTACTTTTTGTTCGTAAGCAAGTATAAGGCGATAGCTGTCCCTATCACCTCCTGCATATCTGCTGCTATGATGGTGATTTCCAGCATTATCCACAGCAGGTACCTTGGAACAGGAGAAAACCTTCTCCTGCAAGTCTCAGCCAAATCTTCACCAGTGACTGCGCCGATTCTTGCTGCCAGCCTTTGAATAAACAGGCCAACTAACGTGGCCCAAAATAATATCCAGACAACAGCATATTTGGCCTCTATTCCAGCCTTGAGATCTGCTTCTATATTTCCTGGATCAAGGTAAGCTATGCTCATTAGGAAACCAGGTCCACTGAAAGCCCACAATCTTTTGAAACTAAAATCATACTTTGAAGAAAAAGGGAGGGAAATGTTTATGATGTAATTAATAATGAAATATACTACGGCTTTGAGAACTCCTCCAGACTGAAAGTCTGGGGCTGTCTGCTGCTATGGTAACAAGCGAGAGCACATTTCTAATGGGGGTGAAATGGAGGAAAGCAGGTGTCGATTGGTTTGCTCACAACGACCTACGCTAATATTAAGATTCATCCCACACCCCTATTCGAAGTGACCTTTCCTCGTAACCATAGTATCCGCCACGGCGCGAGGAGGGTGTCTAGAGGAGTTCTCCTGAAAGCCGCACTATACATTTTAACACAGTGTCTTGCATTAAAGGCAAGTAAAGTAATTTGACCAACAAATGAGTATGAGAAGTTTTTCTTTCTTTATTTATATCAGCCGTAAAAATAGGTCAATTTATTATTTCTAAAGTGATAAAGATTACGATGCAGAGAGCATAGCTACGTCAGAGCTGCTAGTTATTTCGGAGTTAGGACAGATATTTCTCCAAACGATCTAAATATCAAAACTTATGTTTTACCATTCAAGTTAAACTGCGTTTGTTGAAAAGTAGATTTAAATAAATCAAAAATATTGAACATGTAGGAACATGTTTGTTTATAAGGTATTTTAACAACTTCCGTTTAAAGTTTTAACACATTGGAAACTGTATACATAAGAGATATTTAATCAAAATTATTTAATATTTTTCAAATTTTTTCTAATGTTTGAAATTTATAAACATATTATAAAAATTGCTTAATATTTCAGACTGTCATAGTTTAAATTAAAACCTTAATTTTAAACTTAGCAAAATTATTAGACAAGTAAAGCATATTGTATATAAAAGGAAAATAATTATAGATATTAGCTGCAAACGTCAATCGTTGAGAAATAAAAATATCCGGTAATCATTAGTCATTTACAATGTGTTAAAATCTTTAGCTGGGGAAAAATAATTTGAACAAAAATTTTAGTAAAGGAAAGCCACGAGAATTTTGGTTACAGAAACAACGTCCAGAATGGAGTGATTTGTCTAATCCATTAATTTTTTACAAAATTTAGAGAAGTTGACAAAAAATTGCATCCTCAGAAATAAGTGGGTCACTTTTTCAGCAATCTGAAAGTGTTAACAAATATCTAACACCACATCTTAAAACTTATTTTGAAAAATTTTATTTCAAATATGTTAAAATTCACTTTAAAAATTGAGTGCAAGTGTTTATGATACTGTTGTAGTATAATAATTATTTTTCAAAAAACGTATTTCAAATTCGATAAACAAGGAAAAGTAAATAAATGAATAAAACAATAAAGTTTTTGACGATTTTAAAGTAATTTATATAAAAATACGTAAAACCCTTTAATAAAAAGATGCATTTTGAAAATTTAAAATTTGTGGCAATTTTTGATTACTAATTTCATAAAAGAAAAATATATCATGTGGATCCCCTCTTTTTTTTAAAGAACAAATTTTGAAAATTCTATGTCTAATGTAAAATAGATTATGCATTGCAATTGAATAGCAGAAAGTATTTCAGTCCTACAAACTGTTTTTCGTGAAAGCTTAAAAAAAGTAATTAGCAGAACTACAGAGCTACAAGTTAACTAACTGTGTACCACTTTTCAAATTAAATTCAGGGTGTTACGTAATAATCACCCTTAATACACATTTTTAAAATCCAT
>NW_027261910.1:0-3240 GCF_043381705.1 Parasteatoda tepidariorum | reverse complement strand
CTTTAAAATGTTTTGGACCATTCTTAAATTAAACACCGTATATTCCGGCGCATAACGCGCCCCGGCGTATAACGCGCACCCGTAATTTCTAATTACTTTTTTTAAATTTTGAGATATACTCTTCGTATAACGCGCACGAAAATTTAGATTTTTAAGAGAAGAACTTTTCCCAAATGTAATTCTCCAAAGGGTATTTTTGTTCATGTCCACGAAAAAGGCTGGATGGACGAAAGTGGTGTTAAATTGTGGGTAAAAATTGTCTGGCAAATCCGTCCTGGTTGCGTAAGAAAACCAGAAAGCCTTTTAGTGTGGGACATGTTTAGGTCCCACCTTACAGATAACACAAAAAAAATTGTTTAAGGAATGTAACACCGATATGGCAGTTATTCCGGGCGGATTGACACCATTAGTTCAGCCATTGGACGTCTGCTTAAACAAACCATTTAAAAAAAACAGTGGAACACTTGGATGTTGGAGGGTGAGAAAACCTTTACGAAAGGAGGACATATGCTTCATGCAAGTTTGGAAACAGTGTACGAATGGATATTAAAAGCATGGGATAAAATTAAGCCTGAGATGGGGAGAAAATCATTCAAAAAATGCAGCATTTCAAATAATCTGGACGGATGACTGTTTATTTATGGATGAGGGTAACACACATGATGAAGACGAAACAGATTGTAATGACGTGCCTGAAGAAATAACGGAAGAGGAATATAATGAACTATTTATGTAATAACGAAAATCAATAAAGAATATAGGTAAAGGTATGTTATTTCCTTAAAATAATAGTATTTTTCTATATTTAAATTTTTTTAATCTATAATTTTTTATATTCGGCGTATTCCGCGCACCCGTAAATTCCAATGTTATTTTTTGTATTAAAAGTGCGCGTTATACGCCGGAATATACGGTACTAAATATTTACTGAAACAAATTTTTTGCATGGAATTATCTTTGGATAAACAAATTTTATAATTGTGAGATAAAAAATTTTNATACCTTAACCCTTTAAAATGTTTTGGACCATTCTTAAATAAAATACTAAATATTTACTGAAACAAATTTTTTGCATGGAATTATCTTTGGATAAACAAATTTTATAATTGTGAGATAAAAAATTTTAGTACATTTTCTTCTAAGGACTGTGTTTTTATGTTCTTAATCTTCCATAGGTGGATGCATAGACAAAGAATTAGAGTTACTCTTACAGGTGAGCATGCATTCTGCCAGCCCACAGAATTACATGACCAGCAGCTACAATATCCAGAATACCGTTTTTTAGACTGTGTTGAAGGACACCATAAATTAAACTCTCCCCCAGCAAAATCTCCTCGCTTGGAATCCAAAACAGTTCACGAGTTGCCTGTAAGAGCGTTGAATGAAGTTTTTGTTGGAGAAAGTTTATCTTCAAGGTAAATTCTACATTCATAAATGTTCTTTAAGCTAGAAGTAAATTAACCATAGAGTGATGTAAATATAATTTATTTTGACAAGCTTTTTTTTTTTCTGTTTTCATATAATTATTACTAGTTTGTTTAGTCTAATTTTGCTTTTTAAAACTAACTAACTCAGTGGCGCGACAGCCCATTAAGAGGGCCAAGGCCGACTGTGCCCATCTCAGTTTTCTTGACCTTGGGCTCTGGGGTGCGGGAGCATATGTTCCGGTCAGGTGGTCAGCCGAACGCGGAACCCCCAGTGTTAGTTCCCAAGCATGCTTGGTACTCATTTTATCGACCCACTGAAGGGATGAAAGGCTGAGTCGGCCTTGCCCGGCCCAAGGGTCGAACCAAGGACCTGTGGCACGACAGCTCGAAGCGCTACCGCTCAGCCACCGGGCGTCAAATTTGCTTTTTATCTCATCATATTTTCTTTTAGTATAAATATTTTTTAGAAATTTATGGGGGGGAAATCACATTTAGGGAGAAAAAATTAAGAATAAGAAATTTTATATAATTTTTTTCAAGAATATTTCGAAGGATATATCATAATTGAACCTTTTAAAACACACAATAAAGCTACAAATTTAAAGATTTCAGAACATCATCTGTCTGGAATCAATAATGTTAATTGTTTTGTCATACAGGTCTCACTTTGCATCATCTGCTGAGTCCAAGAAAAATTTGTCTGCTCCTCCATCATAAAAGATTGTATAATATCATTTGAATCCACATTTTTCTATGTGTTCAGTTTAATTTGACACATGATGCCAAAAACGAACGACCAACACGACAAAGTTAATGCAACTTTAAGGGGGCGCCTCAAGGAATCCTTATTTGAGAGCAAATGTATCGCATGCGGATGAACAATGTGAAATATTTTTTAACTTTAAAACATTTTGTAGATTTTTTTTTATTTATTTATTTATTTTAAATTTTCTAAATTTTTAGCAGTTAACATATACATCTAACACACCAGAAATTTGCTATCTCATAATCAAAAATAGGAAAACGACTTATACACTGGGATATACTGTAATTCAACCATTAATCAGTATTCAGCTATTGTTGAATATGTCTTTTTCTTGCCTGAAATTTGGTATATGATGAAAATAGAGCATAATTTAGCCCTTTAACATAACAATTATTTTGTAAAAGCTTGAGTTATTAGTTAAAGGAATAATAAAAATATAGCTTGATGCCTCAAAGACAAATAACTTTGGCAGTAATATAAACAGTGAAAACTCATGTGACTATTCTGCGTGTTTTTTTCCTATATTGTATTGATAATTCATTTCAATATTCATTTTTATTCTCTTCATTTATTCTATTCTTTTAGAGCTAATTTACTATTTTTTCTGTTTGATATGCTGCTGAAAAAGCTCACAAATTAATTTTTTTTCAATTTGAAAAACTAGTTTTCTTTTTCTAATTTAATATTGTTGACTTAATGTCCTATATTGTTTCTTATTCTACGGCCTTTGTTCATAATTTAACCACAAACTCTCTACATTCAAAGGTATCGAATTGTGTAACAATAATATTATTTTTTCTAAGAGTAAAACATAAATTTTAATCTAAAAATGAAACCTGTATATTTTCAATAATTTAATATGGTGATATTGAATTTTTTTTTTTTTTAATAGAGTTTCCTACTATGAGTTATCAATTGACTCAGCACCTAAAGAGAAGCTGAAGAGCTCTGGAATGACTGTATGTACAGGAACTGGATCAACATCCTGGTCTTTCAACATAAATAAAGTTACTGAACAATGTGTCAAACATCTTCTGAAAATCAGTG
>NW_027261909.1:1460-25274 GCF_043381705.1 Parasteatoda tepidariorum | reverse complement strand
CAAAACTTACTGTTTGTATTATTCGGAAGTGGGTTGACTGTTCAACGCCAGTTGTTTAGAAAACAAAACATTTAGAGTGGTTGCCAGCAATTACAAATTTTACTGACATGTAATGCGCATTTTATTGATGTCACTGGGTAAAACAAATGTTTTGTTGCATTTATTAATAGAGTAGTTGATAGTCTGTGTGGTACGGGTCTATGGTTGTTGTCTATGTCCGAGTTGGTAGCTTTGGCCATTGGAATATAATTTTAAGTTTAATCGCTTTGCTCGGTTATCATTGTAACTAATTTCACAAATTTGTTTTCAAATTTTTATTTAATTTTCGGTAATTATAAAAATTTATTGTTTTCTTACCAAACAGATAATTTAAGAGCTGTGCGAAAAGTTAATTAAGTTTATTAAAAGTTCATTAACCTAATTAATATTTATTTAATTAATTCAGTTAATTAGCATCTTTAAATATTTTTTTAGTAATTATTTAAATACAGGTGTCAGCTGTATACAGTTTCACAAAAAATATGTCATGAAAATAAACAGATAACTCTTCAAAAACAATCTACCTTTCTATAATTATATAATGCTAATTCAATAATACATTTATTTCAAACTATCATACAGCAAGTTTTTAATATAATAATGCACAACTACTATTTGATTTAAGACTTTAGTTTTGAATATGATTGTTACTTTGAATAGGATAGTTGCATTTTCATTTTAATGAAAATATTAACAAATATAATTAAATTACAAAAAAAGCTAAATATAAATTCTCACATACAATATGAGAAAATATTTATTTGGAACAAAACTTCAAATATTTAACTTCACAAGACGACTTTTAAAGGTAAAAAATTATCAGAACTGCATATTATATTACATTTATTATATTCCATAATAAATTTTTTGTTTGCTTGCGTGACGAGCTCTCCGCGTAAGCTTATAGCTCTGTATTTCCATTAACTGGGTTTTTAAAAATGACGTTATTCAATGGTGCCCTCTAGGGCCAAAAATTCAGCATTTTACCGCATACACACGTCACATCCCGTTTTACAAGGAGGACACATTTATATACTCTGTTCATCTGCAGATTGCAATAGTAACCTGAATCATAGCACAATCAATTTCCGATCAAGTACCCCCAGAGGCATTAATTTGTTATAAGAACTTGGAGGACTTTATGACCCTGACAGATTTAACGTGCACCAGTCGTCACTGGGAGTTTCCGACCAGCGTAGTTCGAACTGAGGACCTCTCGGACATGTGTGCAACGCTAGCGAACCAGGCTATCCCGGCCTTCTAATATATATTTTTTATTTAGATTACAGAATAGTGCGACGAGCTTTGCTTTTTGCGCAAGCTTCTAGCTCTTTATTTTATTTACAACAATTTAAACTCCTTTCATCGAGAGTTGTATGGTTGTTTTTTAAAACATCCCTAAATAATATTTACTAGGTGAGTTGTTTTTACACTTGCATCTCAGAACAATATATACAATCATGACGTCATTTAAAATCTTTTGTGACGTAGTTATGTTTAAGCAAAATAATTGAAGATGACTTCAACAAACATATCGGTACATTGAATAGCTCTATAAACAGAATAGAAAACAAAAGGAAATATCTTGACATGATAGATAAATAAATAAATAATATGCGGGGAAACAGCGTTGCAACTTTTATTAATTTTATGTTGAGTCAAGGAACTCCAAATCTTCTTTGTTAATTAAGGAACATGATGATTTTTCTGTCCAATGAGAAGACATCGAAAACAATGAGTAACAATTTTTGACTTTTGCCTTTTTATGTTATATTAATATTTATCTTTAATTTTGAAACAAAAATAATTTTGAATTTAAATATTGATGATTTCAATTACAAATAATATCACGATGGTATTAAAAATCGATTCGCTGGTTATAACTGACACATATTAAACAGGGGATATTTTCTCTGAGTTACACATATTATGATAAATTAATTATAAAATTGTCATCAGACGTATTATTTAATAATTTTCATTACCAGGATTGTGAACAGTTTGAAAATATTTTTTTACAAAAATAGTAGAGGTGACATAATAAAGTCACGCTTTTCACTTTCATACTTGAAAGTATTTAATAAGAGCTTAACTTGGTAAATCCTAAGTCACTCTTTTTTCGTTTCAAATATTACATGATATTTAATGTCAGGAAGTCTACTATTCTCCGTTGCAAGTATCACAATGCGGTATAGAATTTAAGTAATCATCCGCGTCTGCATATAGTTCCGTTTTATTTCGTTACCAAATTATAAAAATACGCTTTCAAAACAATATAAAAGCTTTTAAAAGTTAAGCAAGTCGGCAGAAATTTAATTCGTGCTATCTTTTACGATATATGCCATAAAATTATTAAAGAAAGGTTGTAGTTTCGTAGTCTTACTGGAATCCTAGGCTGGGCGACATATTTCGATAAATAAGATTCGTTCTTTAAAACGAAACAGCTATATAACGTTGCAAGAGCATTAAATTTGATTGGACCACTAAAAATTTCGAGTTTTATGCTGATAACTAAGGCCCGGATTTTAATGACATTTGCATTTTTTTTGCATTTTTGGACATTTTTTGTCCGTTAGAGCATTTTTTGAGATTTATAGGGCATTTTCTTTAAATTTTGGGGCGTATTTTGCATTTTAAAGCATTTTTATATTTTTTGTTAATTTTTTCTAATTTTTGCTATTTTTTATAATTTTTCATTATTACACTGGCTTCCAAGCAATGAAGAAAATATATAGGATATTAAAAGGTGAAGCAACATCTTTTCAAATTGAAGAAGAATTGTCAGTAAGTGTGACCGTCCTTTTCAAGTACGCACCAATAACATCAGTAGACGTTGAAAGAAGCTTCTCCTAGTATTAAAATTTGCTTTCAGACAAGAGACGCTCGTTTACAATTCAAAATATTAAAAAAAAAATTNGTTGTTATACTCATTTAAGTTTCTATGCAAAGTGAAAATGTTTTGGAGTCAATATATTTTCCTTTTTTTTTGTTATTTTAGGATATAAAACATATTTTTCAAACTTTAATGAACGTAGAACAAGTATTGCATTGCTTTATATTTTTTGAAACGACTCATAATAATTTTAAAGAGTAAAACATTGTTTTAGTTCAATATTTTTACCTCTATTTAAAACATGTCATAAGGCATTTTTAGCGCAATTTTCGCATTTTAAGGGCAATTTTCGCATTTTAAGGGCATTTTTTGCATTTTTAAGGGCATTTTTTGCAGTTTGTAAGGGCATTTTTTGCACTTTTTAAGGGCATTAATTGAGATTTTTTAGGTCATCAAAATCCGGGCTCTACTGATAACAAATCAAATTCACGATGAAGAATTTTTATTTTCGTTTCGCTGTCGAAGAAAATATTCTGCAAGAAAAATATTTATTATTCTTTCGTCACTTTTTTTAACTGCGAACAGAAAGACGTATGTTTGTAACGATTTTTAGATATCATTTTTATTAATTCTTATTACTTCTTAATTGATTATTGTTTAGAAAGGATTAGAAAGCAAAGGAAATGAAGAAGGAAAAGATTAGAAAGCAAAGGAAATGAAGAAGGAAAAGATTAGAAAGCAAAGTAAAAAGGAGGCTGTGCAACATCGTTTCAAGAGTTGGCGATATTGATATATGAGCCTGCTGGGAGCTTGGCCTCCGTTTGTCGTGCACTTAGATGTAAACAGGCTCTCTCCTCAGGGATAATGCTTTTTTCGTAACTTGCAACAGAGTATAGAAGATCACTTAAAAGAATCTTGCCGAAAACTCTCATTTATCTAAATATTTCCTTTTATCCAAACGTAAAAAATTTATAACATTACGGAAATATTTTAAAATCATAAAAATAAAACCAATTATACAAGAAAATAAATAAGAAAAATAAATAAACAGTACAAGTGGTGTATTTATTTTTCTTATTTTTCTTTACTCTGCTATTATTACGTTTTTAATTTTGATTGCTTTCTAAATTACTAAAGAATTGTTTGTTTGTTTTTATTATAACGTGATTTTATAATATTACCGTATTATCATTATTCTTATTACCGTTAAAAATATTCGTTCAATGATTCAGTGTACAAGTGGTGTATTTATTTTTCTTATTTTACTCTGCTATTATTACGTTTTTAATTTTGATTGCTTTCTAAATTACTAAAGAATTGTTTTGTTTTTTTTCATTATAACGTGATTTTATAATATTACCGTATTATCATTATTCTTATTACCGTTAAAAATATTCGTTCAATGATTCTGAGTTTGACGGTCAGCTTCCTTCGCAATTGAGTACTTGCACTTCGAAAAGAAGAGGAATTTTGATACCCACACATGTGACCTTTCAGATGTTCGGCGCATGCTCACTGATGATAGTGAAAACAGAATTTTCCCCAGATCAGTTCGTGATTTTTAATTCCCTGGGCCGGGATAGCCTGGTCGGCAGGGTGCTGGGCCCATGTCCTGGAGTTTGTAGTTTCGAACCCAGCTGGCCGAAGACTCCCCGTGTAGTTGGAGACTGATGCACGTTAAATTCTGTCGAGTCGCAAAGTTCTCCATGTTCCCAAAACAAATCAAAACCTCTGGGGGTACTGGATTGGAGATCGATCGTTCTTTGATTCAGGTCAAAATTGCGATCCGTGGATGGATGTATGAATGGGTCCGCCTTATAAACGGGTGTGACGTATGACGTGGCGTAAGTCGAATTCTTCGCCATAGAGGGCGCCACTAAAAAACAAGAACAATCGCACCCCCATGCCTAAAATGGCATTCGTCAACAACAGCATTTTAATTCTCTACTTGAAGGGGAGACAATATGTTTATAATCGAAGTAGGTATTTGAATCATCTTGTATTCGTAGATGTTTTGTTTATTGATCTTTTGCATTGCTTACAAATTTTAAATAAATTATGAATATGTTCAAATTAATGAGAAACAGAATCTAGTTGTTTTATGTAGTAGGAAGAGAGATTTCTTAGGAATCAAGAAGAATGCATCTTTTGAAAAGCAGAGATTTGTTCTGAATTCAATAATTTTGGTCTTCTTGAAATTACACATTGAAACAGTTTGAAATCTAATTTCCTGAATAGGATTTTCTATTTGATTGATTGTGCATATTGTATTCGACCATACAAGAGTTAAACCTTTTCGGAATGATCACAAAAATGACCAGGGATATGAAATTCAAAATTTAAAATATTGCAAAACAAGATTATTATTTTAAAATTCTATTTGAAAGTTCTGATGCATCAGTCACTTGTCTTATGTCTATACTGTTATTTTTAAAACCATCATAAGAATTAAAGTTAATATTTTACAATAACCCTGAAATACTTACCTGAGCGAAAACTTCATTAGCTTAAAAATACAAATATGAAATACACCGAAGAGCCATTACATTATGACCACCCTCCATCTATAACAATGGGCTCGCCCAGGTTTTCATAGTTTCTCGCCCAGGAACAATGTTTTCATGGGGCACATTGTGATCCATAATCCTCATAGAACAATCCCTGACGTCTGTAAGCTACTTGAACATAGTTGCAGACCAGGTTCACCCATTCATGGCAACAGTTTTTCCTGCGAGGGGTGGTGTTTACCAACAGGATAATGCACCATGTCATAAGGGTCGAATCGTCATGGATTGGTTCGAGGAACATTCCAGTGACTTTCAAGTCATGTCTTGGCCCCCAAATTCACATGACCTTATTCCAATACAGCATTTGTGGTCCTACTTGAAAAACCAAATTCGTGCTGCCACGCTAACCCCTCGCAATGTGAGAGAATTGCAGGATCAGTTGGTGAGCGCTTGGTACCAGATACCTCAGACTACCTATCAGCACCTTGTGGAATCAATGCCACGGCGGGTGCTAGCAGTTTTGAGGGCTAAAGGTGGTCCTACAAGTTATTAGCAGAATGGTCATAATGTAATGGCTCTTCGGTGTAATAGTTAACATGTTTCGAGCGTTTCGAAAAAACGGGAGCTCATTTTCAAGACTTGGTAGACGAGAATTGAAATTTTTAGTTTATTTTTAAGCAAAGAGCAAACAAATTTTTTGTTTGACTTTTTTTCCTGCATTAATGCTGGAAAACATGCCGATTCTACACTCAATGTTATTCATCGTTTACTGCTAAAAAAAAGAGCATGATTAATATACTAAAACATTTTTATCCCAATAAAATACTAAAATAAGATTTTTATAATAGTGTGCACGGCATGTAATTTTTAACATTATTTATTGAATAAACTTCCATTTGAACACTTTTCAGACCTTACACCTTTTAAACAAGCATTTATGTCAGGAAATATCAATTTTAGTCATGTTTACATAGTTTATTTATTATATACTAACAGAATACCCGTTCTTCGCACGGGGAGAGTAAAAAAATAAATAAATTAGTATAAAGAAACAATACGAAATCATGCTCAAAAATGAAAAATCATATACCGATCTAATTAAAAAACTTGGTGGAAGAACTAAATGTATCAATATGATTTTATACCTTTATTAGTATATTTGGAACATATTACATAACCCTTCAACATTTAACTTTTGTGAAAAATTCATTTATCAGTGACAGCCAACAAAAGCAGACATTTAAAAAAAACATAGAATTCTTATTAGAACTTGATAAGATTTTTAGAGCTACGGGTATTTCTCTATCTGACCTTTAATTTACTATTAAAATATTTATAAGTGGTAAAGAAACAAAATTCTTTATATTCCAATCCATTAAAATATCAATACACTATCTTTGCTACCACTGAACAAAATTAATTCTGAAATTACGAAAAACCCGTTGTAGAATTATTATCAAAACTGCACTAATCACCATAATACCAGTAGAACATATTAACGTCAGTAGTGCACAATAAGTAGGCGCCATCCGTAAATGGCGATTTTCTACGGTTTTCCTATTTACCTTTTTTCCTTTATAAATTCGCTTTTTAGCACATAGCTTATTTTGTTTTATTTCAAATAATTCATATTATCAGTACGGCTCCTCAAAATGACTTACGGCTCCTCAAAATGACTAAGTACATAGTCTCCATTCTTTTTGCTTTTTCATGCCTACTTTTTTTTCTCACGGTATTTCTCAGAATACTGTAACAACATTTACTACAGATAATAGGGTTGTACTTTTGAAACCAAATTCACGTGATACTGTTACGGACTGGTTCCTTTCTGTCCTGCCAGTACAGTTTTCGAGACTGTCATTCGCGAGGTCTTAACGCGATGATTCTGGAATCCTAGACGTTCTGTCGTCTTAGAGACAATTCGAGAATTTTGGAGATGTGGTGAAAAATTACATAAAAGGGTGAACGGAGGGAGTATAGTGGAGTTAGTTAGTCAGACTAAGAGTTATCTCTGCCGCTTGTCTTTCGGAGCTTGTCGCTAAATCTGTTTTGTTTTGTCTTAACAAAAAGTTCATTCAATCGCAGAACCCGTCGTCGCCACTATTTCGACTAGTGAAAAAATCAGTAACAGTACCATTGGAGATACTGTGCTCGTCGAAGTTATTCATTCCAGCTCGAAATTTTGAGATCATAGCATAGCGGATATCTCTGTGCCAATATATGTATATATATATATTTGCTGTTCTTGGATCTTTAGGGTGTTAAAGCGCAAGAATTTAAAAATTTTTAATTATTTTGAGAAACATAACGACCTGAAATTAGTGAGGTGACAGCATCTAGTACCAATGTAAGTTTTTCTGTTGTATAGAAATGTGATACTTCCGTTGAAGAAAAAGTTTCTAGCATAACAAAATCTGATGAATGTGAAAATAGCCCTGAAAGTTTTACTTCCCACCCATATGACATTATGTTCTTAAACTGAAAAAATCAAGTCAAAATTTAACTAAACAATGTTGTCTAAATCAAAAGTCAAAATTGTCTAGCTGTCTAATTATTAATATCGTTTTGCTCGCTTTNAGATAAAGGCAAATAATATATATATATATATATATATATGTCAGTAGCAGTCAACTATACCCGAGTTTTCGAAAAAAAAATACATTAGAACTTCATAAAGATTTTGGAGCATGCCCATTTCTCTATCTGACCTTTAATTTACTGTCAAAATATTTATAAGTAGTGGTTCTTTTAATTCTAATTCTTTAAAATATTAATACACTATCTTAGCTACCACTGAAAAAACAAAAATTTCCGAAACTACGGAAAACCCATTGCTGAATTCTTATCTAAACCAATTCGCCAATTACTATAATACCAGTAGTACATATTACCATCAGTGATACAAATTAATTAGGTGTCATCTGTGAATGGCGATTTTCTACGGTTTTCTGAAACGAATTTTCCAATTAATCTTTCCTCCATGAGCTTGGCTTTTTAGCACATAGCTTATTTTATTTTATTTCAATTAATACACATTATCAATATTAATTGAGCATTAGTGTCAATAATAATAAGCACATTTTTTCACGGTTACCCAAACGCAAATAAGTATCTTTTCTACTTATTTTTGCTTTTTAGTTCAGAAGTTACTTTTTTTTAATTCAGTTAATACATATTACCAACATTAATTAAGCATCACTGTCGTCAATGATAGTGTGACGATTTCTTACGGTTCTTCTAGACAAATAAACACCTTTACTCCATTTATTTTGCTTTTTAGTGTATTGCTTATTATTTTATTTCAATATGCATATATTACCTTAATTAATCATGATTGGAGTAATTAAGCGTCATTAGCGCTAATTTCTTATGTTTCTCCTGAACGAACTAGTACCACTTTCCCATTAATTTTTGCTTTTGATTACATAAATAGTTTGTTTCTATTCAATTACTGTTGGTTTTAAATGAGTAATTTTTTAGAAAAACGTTTAAGAGAATTAATATAAATAAAATAAAAGACGTGGTATCAGACAAAGTATAAATTTGGTGACGTCGACCACGCGGGCTACCTCGTAATGTTTGTTGAATTCCTCTGACATAGCGAATATAAAATAATTAAATATTTAAATACGTGCAATAAACTATTTTTTGATCAAATAGAGCTACAAGCTAGCAATTATCACTGATGTATCTTTAAAATACGTGAAAATTGATTCGTTAAATTTAAAACAATGGCTAACGCTTAACCAATCAGAAAATTCCATTTCGATTACCGCTCATCCTATTAGAACGATTTGTCATTCTAATGTTGACAGTTGATTGACCTTCCTCGTGCTTGAAACTATCTGTATACCAAATTTCATAGCTTTCTATTGGATGGTTTAAGAGTCTATAAAGAACACACAGACAGACATTCATTTTTATACATGTAGATAACTTAAAAATCACTCTCTTCCTGCAATAAGTAGCTATGCAGTGAATCAGCTTCTTAAAATATACCTGTCACTTGTTATGTTCAATTTTTACTTTCTTTTACAGGGAAGAATTCATCAAAAATTTTAATAAAAATGATAGTTATTTCTGGTAGTTTTCAATTGAAACTAATTTTCATTCATAATGCTAGAAAAATTATTTTAAACAAATTCTAATTCTAAGTTAATTGGGAAAAAATCATATTATACACATGTTTTTAAAACACACAGTTTATCGTATGTTTTCGATAAAGGAGCTAAAATAAGCTGGAAAAATTAAGTAATAAAAAAAGCATTACATTTTATTATAGATTTGTCTTATTTAGCAAGCACTTTCAGTCAGATTTTTTAAAGTGTCAAGCAAAATTCCATTATTTAAGAATCTACTATTTCGTAAAATTTTCTTTCTAAAATAAGTCAGATAAGTATTAAAAATTTGCGTATATTGTTTTATTCCTCACTTAATACAACAACATACGATTTCAAGATCGTAAAAAAATAAAATTTCTCACAGCACAAATGTTTAAAGTAACATTTTAGTTCCACTTCCAAATCTACGAAATGTAAACAAAACGGCATTTCAATGAGGGAATCTCACAAACTGATTTAGAGAAAATTCCGTTCACGCACAGGGCTAAAGAGAATAGAAGGGCTGGTTCACTCCTNCGCGAGCATGCGCAATAACATCTATGCCCACATTACGTCACATGCAGGTATCCCATTGCAATTAATTAATAATCACTTAGACGGGGCAATGACCTAATACAATTGGGTATAATATGAAAAAAGCACAACTACTTCCACTTACTAGGAATAATATGTACCTTTTAGTTTAATTAATAAACTGAGTTTTAAATATGTTTACTAAATTCATAAACTTCGGTAAAACAACAATATAAATTATTTCCAAAGGAACTAGACTAATACTAGTACAATTCCAACCTGGCGAGTAACGACTTATAAACAAGACACTTCGTTTGGTGCTTTTACTTGTTGCTAGAAATCAGGTTCGCAGAAAATGCTGTTTACTAGTTAAATTTAGTAGGAATAACACGATCTGTGACGTAGGCTATAGTATACCCAATTGTCCAAACCAGAAGCTGAACTACGCTCTAGTATAGAATCGGGAGCCCCTTGATTTGACAATAATTTTCGTTCAGTTCGGTTTATCTTTATGTGTTTAGTTCTTGATTAATTACTTATATATTCCTTTATTTGCGAATCACCAAAAATTAAAGGGGACCCCGATAGTAAACTATTATCCTGAACTATATCATTCAATATAATAAATCAATTAATTGTCGTAATTTTGTGGTGGCGAATAGCAACTAGCTGTTTGTGCTATTCCTATTGAACAATTCGTATTCCTATTTGAAATCATATTAATTCAAGCAAGAATAAAGTGTATAGATATATAAATTTGGCTACCCCATTAAAATTGAAAATAAATTTTCTGCTAAATCCAGAAGAGTTGTCAGGTGTGAAGTTTATTTTCAATTTTATATTTTTCAAAGATTTTTCATGGGTACGATGTAAATGATTTCTGATAAATAAAAAAAACATTAATTGTTAATTTTTTTTTCATAAAGGATATAAATAGTTTTCGATTTCAAAAAAATGCAATTTACTAAAAAATCGATCATGCGAATGATGGTAATAAGAAATTTCAAAGCTTACTAGCAATTTACGAAGGCTGACTTTTCTTTTTTTGGTAAAAGATTTAGGGATTAACGGAACTCGTGAAACTATTGTTTTGATCATTCATATTCTTATCGATATTGATTGTGCACCTGCTTTAAACAGGTCGTTTTAGATGTGGCAGAGATGAAATAGAATATTAATCCTTCCATTATTGATTTTACAACTTGATAAGATAAATAATGAATGATGGCGTAAAAATAAATTAATGTTTTCACTCTGTTTACTTAAGGTTTTATTGACAGATTTAATTCAATTACTATCCAGTATGTACTGGAATTGATTAAAATCGTTTAATACAGAAAAAAATGTAAAGAATAATGACTAGGATATCGCCGGATTTTTACAGAAGTATACGATTTTTAATGGTTGATCGTTGTAGATTGTAGTATGCTTTGGTAATATATTAAAGCAAACTCTAAAAATGTGTATATCAGTTAACTGTAATCGTGGCTAGAGCTGAGCAAACCTTTAAGGGAGGCTGCAATCGAGATGATTCGCGTCACCTTGACTGGCTTGTTGACTATCAGGAGTCACCATCGATGACGAGTTCGTCACCGAAGTTGACGGATTTTGATGTTCAAAGAGTTAAAAATATCAAGCAGGGCACAGATGATTTTTTTTTTATTTGCTTTTAAATTTTCAACGTCTGGCAATCTAAAGTCTGTTTACATCTATAGTTTCACTTGTATTTACTGCATTTATTTTTTCTTATTAAATTTGATTTCTTTTCTTAAAATCAATTTAGTAAAAGAAAGTTTTCCAATTCAGCATCAAAATTTGAACATTACCGAAGTGAGGAGTTTTCTTAATTAATATTAGTTTTTAAAAGTTATAACAGGATAATAAGTTGAATAACTTCAATTTTTGAAAATGTTTGTCAGTTGAAATAAAATCGTTGAACTAGCTGCTAAAGAGTTTTTCATTATCTAATGAAACTTTAATAAGAAAACAAATAACTAAAAACGTCTTCACGCTTGCAATGATGAAATTACAGATAGTTTATTATTGAACGCGGCGCTTGTGATGTCACATCCAACGGTGAACCGGAATTAGTTTTTTTTTACCTCTGAATCAAACAGTGCGTCACAGCTAAGCAGGCAGCGACTTGATTCCGTCATCTCGATTGCGGCTTCGCTATAAAAGCTACTGACGAAAATCGGTTATATCGATATAAATTTAATCGCTATTTTAATGATGTAATTCAAGCTATCGTTGGATATTTTCGATTAAATTATTTTGTTTAAATTAATCGATCTAATTAGTATTTTTATAAAATAAGTTTTTTTTTAATAAAATCGATCGGTATTATAAATTTTTAATGTAATTATTCATTGTCACTAATTAACATAATTATTTAATGTAGTTGATCATTACATATAGTATTCATTGCGATTGTAAGTAATTTTTGATGCTTTAATAACCAATGTTTGAACGTATTTAACTGGAATATATTAAATTAACAGAAGAAAAGATTTTATCCCTGATATAAAATTAAATCAAGCCTCAGAATCTTTTAGGCTACAGGAACTTTTACAACGCAACGTTATTATATATCTTATCTCTAAGTTTTCGTTGTTGAATTATTAGCATTTAAAAACGATCTATAATAACGTTAAATTGATTTATTGTAGTTCTTCAGATTTAATAAATATCTGTTCGATATTTTGTTCAAAGAATGTTAAATTTTCAGGGAAATTTCAGATTTAATGAGTTTTGGAAAGTTTAGGAACGTCGTCAAATAAAAACTATAACAGCATTAATTAAGTCTATAATTATGTTTTCATTATTAATATTATGAAGAATGAATGCATTATTTGAAAATGGGAGACGATTTAATTTTTTATGCTTATACAAAAAAAATAACTGCTGAATTTCAATATTTCCAGAATTTTATACTTATATTTAAACCTTGCATGGCGAGTAGTAATTCCGAACACTAACGCACGAATTCACTATGGAAACAGATTTTCCAAAATTTCTCTTCACTATGTAGAGGTGTGGTGGCTCAGATCATAGAGTTAGGTTCTGTCATAGATGGTTAGAGTTAGGTTATGGTAAGAGTTAGGTTATGGTTTGCCTCCCAATGACGTTACCCAGGTTCCATCCAGCGTTGACTGTTTGATTCAACTTCTGCTCCCGACTCACATCGACTACAGTGCTGACGTAAAATATCCTGAGTGGTAGACAAAACATGAGTTGGAGTCCACTTGCCATCAGGCTAACCGTGGGAGAATTTCATGATTCACCTCTCCAGGTAATGCAAATGCGGGTTAGTTCCATCAAAAAAGTCCGCCTCGAAGTCAAATTTCTCCCAATGCATGATCCAGGAGTGTTCTTGTCTTCTGGATTGGGTCCAAAATTACAAGGCTAGGAAGTTCAACAATCGAGTCGTAAACTTAAAATTGGGTCGGCTATTCAACGCTGGTTATAAAGTAAAATAGCATTCACCATGCACGTGGGCCCAAAGTTAACTATTTTAAACCTGAAGAGGCTCCCGGTTTGAATTAAGTTAGAAATCAACCATAATATCTTACTGCTTCAGTTTCTAGGGATTACTTATTTAATTATAAAATGGTACAGAAAAGAGATTTTGAGATTAAATCGCCAAATTGTAGGTATTTCATATTATATGTCACAGGAGTGAACTTATAAATGAAAGAGTTAATTCCTTCTTTATCATTTATACCTGAGAAAAGAAAGACTCATATTTTTAAGAATTTTGTAAATGGAAAACTGATGGATGGTCCTATTTATTTTTTAATTGGATATTTGCTCTTTTCTTTAAATTATGTGTTTCAGAATTTACTTACAACCGTTTTCATTAGTAATGTAATCTAGTAACAGATTGATTGAAACATTTTTTTCCAGAATATTTCTACTGCTTTTACATTTTAGAAGATTGCGCTTTCAGAGCCTATATTAGGTAAGACTGTTAAGAGGTGGAGCAATTACACTTTTTACTATAACATTCTTGTTAAATTCGTAGTTAGCCATTTTATTCAAAAGTTTTAGATCAAATGTTAATCTAATATATATAATTCTCTTATGTGGCTCCCTAATTTTGGCTGTATTTCTTTTCCGCCGGTGGCAACGTTTGCTTTGTTTTGTTTACATTACTATTTCTCTTACACGGCGAATCGACCAATGATTGCCGCTAAAATGTCACATGCCAAATCTAGCTGAGGTGGCTCAACATATAGCTCTTTTAAACACGGAAACTGAAATAACCAGAGAGCATCAGCTGCGGCAATCTCATACTATTAAGCTAGACAGAAGTGAGAAGTCTTTGTCGATAGATCTCTATTTTAGTATTTTGTCGAAAGCGATTTTTTCACAAATTTATATATTACGAATTTATTTGACGATTTTTGATTTATATCACNCAGAAGTGAGTAGTCTTTGTCGATAGATCTCTATTTTAGTATTTTGTCGAAAGCGATTTTTTTCACAAATTTATATATTACGAATTTATTTGACGATTTTTGATTTATATCACGAATTTATTTGTTTTACTATTGTTATTAGTTATTCATAGAAAAATGAGTCTCAGTCGTGCTGTTACGCTTTAAGATTTTATACTATAGCACATTTCTAATAGGTTTAACGAATTACATGTCATTTATTTGAATTCAAATTTGTTTTAATGACTTAGTATTTATTAAAAAGATGTTTGTTTGTTTTTTAAGTTGTTGTATGGATTTGAATGATTGTTTTGAATTCTTAGAATTTTGTGCATTAGCAATGTACCTAAGTTTGTAGCGAGCGAAGCGAAATTGGTTTGTGAAGCAAACCATATAAGATTGCATAGTAATTTTCGGGGGTTGGTGAGCGTTAGCGAGCAGAGGGTGCAGCCCACTAGTAAAATGAAAAAAGCTCTGTATCAAAGATCTGAGGTCTTTTTTTCTTACGTATCGGCCTACTAGCAGTTTGTTAATGAATTTGATTTGAAAAGTTTTTAACCTTCTGGACATATAAATTAATATGACATTTAAGTAATCTGATACTTAGGTATAAATGTTCATAAATGCTAGCAAAACTAAATCTATTTTTCCGGATTTGACGGAATTTAGTAATGCAAATTCCATAGGAAATTATCTAATGTGTGATGCTAGAATATTGGAAATAACGAATATCTCTCAGTACGTTGTCGCGAAGCTGTGACAACTGAATCATCAAATTTATTTAGTCATATCATAAAGATTTGTGGAGTGGGGGGAAGAGAGGTACCATGCATCAAAATCGGTATGTCTTAAAGGAGTGGAACGTAAGGTTAAGACAGAATGCAAAATTCAAATAGAGAAAGCATTAAAATGGGTAATAAAAAAGTTTACAGAACTTTATGCAATATTTATAAGAAAATCAAGTTACTTAGTCCTTCTGAAATTGACAAACGAAACAACAACAACTAATAAATTAGAATTAAAATTACAATTAAGTTTGTAACTTTGTTGATCTGAAGGCCTAAACGTCCTGGTGATCAGTATTCTTTTCTAGGTTGGTCATCATTGTAAAGTTAAAAGTTGATTCTTCAGCAGCGACTTGATCGGCTGCTCGCGTACCGATAAATTGCAGTGGTATAATCTGTGCATGTATGAAGGAAATAAGTTTTAATTGATTGAATTCAGTTTGGGAGTGAAAAGACGAGGTAACTGGAGCAACTCCAGATTCACCTCAGGAAAACACATTAATAGGACTATAATATTGTTCACCAAAAGTTGGTTAAAGCAACACCTTCTATAACTGAAAGCCTCTACATGGTTTATTAAATCTCCGCGTACGGCTCCCGCGATTTGAGTGGGGTATCTGTTTCGTCCCCCACTACGGGTCACGTGAAAATCGAGGGCGAAGAAATTTTTTCCCTGATTTCAATACGGATCCCGCCATTTCCCCGTACGCGATAAACATTTATGAAAGATATGGATTTGCCGAGTGTCAAGGAAGAAAGATAGTAACCTCTACTTTTTAATATAGTAACCAGTAGATTGATGCTATGCCTATGTGACTTATTTATCTAAGTTTCGGCCCCGTCAGGGTCCCCAACTCATTCATCTCAGTGGTAGATATGGTACATAGCCGTGGCTCCAATCAGAGGGGTGTACAAAATTTAAGAAGCAAGCAAATGGATAAAGACAATATAAGACATGATAATGAGTACAATAAGGATAGAATGAGACAGGTATTTACAGAGAGATAATCTCGGTCACCTGCCTGCATCGCCTCCCACCTTGCGGGCTTCACGGGTGCACAGACAGGGACTTAGATTTGAGGAGATGGGATAGTTGAAATTATTTGCTAGTTAAACCTTTTAGATAAAACTACGTCTGATAGATAAAAAACAGTTGCCGGGTTGTATAGGCTGTTTTTCCTAGTGAGCTCGAAGTCAAAGATTTGGTTGCAGTTACACGTAGTGCATTTACGCGCATCATTGAGGAAAGAGATGCAGAGTTAAACCGTGTGTTCCTCAAATGAGTCAATGTTCAGATCTTTTCTTATGCTCATTCTGAGCCTACGAGGGGTTCCCGTAAATTTAACGTTGCATTTCATATCATAGTTATAATTTTTGATATTTAGTGGTGAAAAAATTACTTAAATGAAAAATATTAAACTAAAAGTAACTTAAAAATGGCCCCGTAGTATAAAAACTGAGCCGTAAGCGGAGGGTTAAAGGTAGTCAGATCAGCAGAGATGCCAACTTGCTCTGGACAGCAAATATATATTTTAAAGTGGAAGTTTCTAAATTGTGATTCTTCGTTTAATAAGTTCAATTTAGTACATTTTTACCCACCACTATTTCTAGATAATTCGTAGGCTTATATTGTTCACCACTTTTTAGTACTTATGCATACCTGCCAACTTTTAATCCCTTCCATTATAATTTTTCCCAGTGGTATTAAAATGGAATTAAAACTTCAATTTTAGGCAAACAAATACGTTGTATGTGAGAAAACTTAAGTTGACAACCATGATAGTAACGCATATTAATATATGTGCTTAATTTTTGTAAGAATAGTGGTGATCAATATCATTTAAAAATTAAGATTATAAAAGAAAAAATAGTATATAATTACTACCACTCTAAATATAAAAATAAAATCTTCCGGAAAATCCCGAAGAGTTGGCAGATATGCTTATGTTTCTAGGCTCCTCCCACTTTTTCTCACAATACTAATTGAAACAGATCAAAATCAACAAATCTTCTCAGTTACCAATATTTGTGACCTTCCGGTGAAAATTGAAAGGTTCCGCGGAGGGGGAAGCCCAATCCAACTGCCAAAATTACGGTCACACGCAGCGAATTTGCAACTCACAACCAAGATGTCTTAAATGTGCCGCAGACCATCGTTCTTTTGAGTGCCACAAAGACATAAATACAACACCCAAGTGCTGCAACTGTGGGGAGGCACACACTGCAAACTACACGGGATGCAGCATCCGTCCCCCAGGAGAGGCCCTCGTGCAACTCCAGCTACAATTCCATCTACAACGACAGGTCAAGTCCATAGACTGATTTCAATCATCAAAGAACTAAAAAAAATTTTAAAAAACAGAGAAGTTTTACAACTGCTGCTAACAATCATGCGTGAGTCCACTTCTGAATAATGTCACATTTGGACTAAACCTGAACTCTTTTTTAACTTTAGTTAGTATCTCTATTACTATACAAATTAATATTTTTGAATGCTGATCACACTAGATGACGCCACTTAGGCTTAGCAAAATTTCTGTAGAATCTTCATGATTTTGAATCCCGATTTTCTGTATAGATGCTATCATCAATTTTTAATGTTCAATTTCAAATTTCTACTGCAATTAATGTAAATATCACAGATTAAGCTCGTATTTCATGTATATCCATCTAATCATGGCTGTATTCATTTTTCAATGGCAATTAATGCAAATCTCTGATCAAGTTTGTACATACTTCTAATCATGGTTACTTTATTATAATGTTACCACATTGTTACATAGTTCAAAATGTTTTACTCACTGTATATAATTTTCATGATGAATGGGGCAGGGGCCGCTGCGCGGCCTAGGCACCCAGTTTTGCTTAATTCCCCCCTCTTATATTAGTATTTCACTTGTTCTTCTGTTGTGTCTTGATTAAGTTTTTAAACTGTTTGATTCACCGGGTCGTTATGGACGGATATTTAAAGAGAAAACATGTTGAAACTGAAGTAAGTACTATTGATTTCTTCGTAATTTACTATGCTTTTAAATTTATTGTTAATAGAATTGTTTTATTGTAACTTCTAGCATTAATTCTTTTTTAAGCTGAGCATGTGGCAAAACTTAGTTAACTTTAAAAAATTCTTTAATATTATTTGAATCGAAAGGTATAATTAAGTTAAATTTAAAACATAATTACATTCTGTTAATAGTTGTTACTTATTTTAAACGTTATTGTTGTTCTTGATGACTCAAAAAATGTTTCTTTTTATTTTATTAGGATGAACCAAAGAGGAAAGGTTTGTTCCAGGAGGGAAACTTTCCAGAGTATTGCTATCCAATTGGTGAGGACTTATTCGTTTTGGCCAGCACGTATAACAAGAAATCAGCCATTCATATACGAAGGTTTAACAGATATGGAGACTCATACTATCCTTCAGAATATGGTATAACTCTACAGCCTGAACAGTATAATGCTTGCTTTTGTCATGATCCACCGACATGTATCTTCGGCATTGCAGACATCAACATGGCTTTGGAAGAGATCCCTCCAGCTAATCCCCGTGAAAAATTTTATGTACTGATGAATGACGAGGGAAAGTATCTGCTAGTGGACGAATATACCTGCAGAAGTGATCGCGTATACAAGCACGAGACGGAAATCAGTTTCAAACAGTGGAGAGAACTACAGAAGTGTCGAGATAGTGTGACATTAGGCTATATTAATTTAAAATACAGGTCCGTGGACTTTTTGAACATTTTTCAAGAATCCACCCATCAACAGTGTCCAGTGGTGCCAAAGAATTCAGACATCAACGAAGCGGGTCCTGTTATGAAAGATTGCCTGAAAATTGTGCTGTATAAACATATTAGACTGAAGAAAGGTCTGAAGCCAGTAGACAGGTCTGCTGACTTTCTAGACCAGGTTGTGTGCAGTGTTCACGATTTCAATGAATCTTGCTTAGACTTACATGTGGAGAAT
Organism: Parasteatoda tepidariorum; assembly: GCF_043381705.1. NCBI lineage: Eukaryota > Metazoa > Arthropoda > Arachnida > Araneae > Theridiidae > Parasteatoda > Parasteatoda tepidariorum. The sequence continues at coordinate 6,071 of NW_027261909.1, read as the reverse complement.
ATTGCTCTGGATTTTAATAATGAACTAAGTGAACGAAGGCTGTTTAGACAATACCTTAAAGACTTTTTGTGTGAAGCTTTTTTGAGAGAAATTAAATTAGATACTTTATTAACTGCTGCTAAAAATGATTTTTGCAAATAAAATAACTTAAGTTTTAAAATATTTTGTTGTTATTTTTATATTTTGTAAAAATTACTGTGAACTTTTGTTTTCAGAGGAATCGAGATTTCTTTTTTTCAACAGGCATGAATTTTCTTTTTCAGAATAATACTTTTTTCAGGTTCTTAAAATAGAAGAAGAAAAAATTATTGCTGTAATACAATAAGGAAAACTATTTTATACTTAAATAGGTATTATTATTTAATTTTGTAGAAATTATTGTATACCATTATTTTTTAAGAATGTTTATGAGTGTTAATTTTAACTCTTAGAATTAAATTGTTATCAAAGAAAAAAAATCTGATAATTTCTAAAAAAAATTTGAAATAGATTATGAATCGTTTACCTTCATCTGTTTATACGAAACCTGGACATCCAGGAAGTTTTAGAGGTGTAAATGCTATTTATAATTCTGTGAAAGGTAAGGTGAAGAAAAGCGACGTTAAGAAATGGTTGGAGACTAAAGATTCTTATACTTTACTTAAACCTGTGAGGCATAAATTTAAATGTAATAGAGTGATTGTTGGAGGTATAGATGAACAATTTCAAATTGATTTAGTTGACATGCAATCTTTAGAAAAATTTAATAATGGATATAAATATTTGTTAACTTGTATAGATTGTTTCTCAAAGTATGCTTGGGCTATTCCTATTAAAGACAAATCAGCCAAAACTGTATTGCCAGCTTTAAAAACTATTTTTAGAGAAAGAAAACCTGAGAAACTGCAATTAGATAAAGGAACAGAATTCACTAATAAACGTATACAGCAGTATCTTAAAAATTTAGGAGTTCATTTTTTTACAACGAATAATGAAACTAAAGCAAGTATTGTTGAGAGATTTAATCGCACTTTAAAAGCGAAGATGTGGAAATACTTTACAGAATTCAACACGAAAAAAAAAATTGATGTCCTTTCTAAATTAATCCATAGTTATAATCATACAAAGCATAGAAGTATAAAAATGGAACCAGCCTCAGTGAATATCGATAATCAGAAACAGGTTTGGAATAATTTATATAGCGACAAGGTGAATATTGATAACCCTGTTTTTCAAGTAGGTGACACTGTTCGCATTAGTAAATCAAAACTTTCATTTGAGAAAGGATATGAAAATAATTGGACTCGAGAATTATTTGTCATAGATAAAATAGTTCATCGAAATCCTGTAGTGTATAAATTGAAAGATTTAATGAATGAATCAATCGAAGGTACCTTTTATGCAGAAGAATTACAAAAAGTAGTCAACTCGGGCTATTATCCCGTAGAAAAAGTTATCAAAAAGAGAAAGAAAGGAGGAAGCACGGAATATTTTGTTAAATTTCTAGGTTATCCTGAAAAGTTTAATGCCTGGGTGAGTGATATTCAAAAAGTATAAATAGTGAAACTTAACCTATGAAGACTCATTCTCAAAAATGTCTTTCTATGTGACGTTACCCTCTGATAGCTCCATGCAGTTTTTTCCTAACAACAAAATTTCCCATTTTAAGACGCAGTTACCGATACCAGTTAATCTAAAAGCGGAATGGGAAGTAGGCCTATCTGAAATCATCTATCCGCATTCTTGGCTGAACGTAAATGAAAGTAACAATTATTTTCATTACAAGATAAGTAACGGTAATATCATATCGACTGTTAAGCAAACAATTGATGTGGGCTGTTATGAATCAATGTTCGATATTGTATCAGCTATACAACTTGCTTTACCTAAAAATCCTAGTCGATTTACAATAAATTACAATAAAGCTACGAAACGAGTTAAAATTAACGCCGTTCAAGGTTGCAGCCTTCATTTAGAAAAGTTAGGTGAATTGTTAGGATTTCAACGTGATGCAATCATTACGGGTAACCAGAAAAGCGAATTTGTGGCTGACGCGTGGTCTAATTTTTCCGTTTTTTACGTCTACTCAGATTTAATTTCACCACAAATTGTCGGAGATACGCAAGCTCCTTTACTGCGGATCGTTCGAATAAAAGGATATGATGGTGAAACAATCAGCCAGTATTATGATAGACCTCAATACTTACCTTTAACGAGACACTCCTTTCAAACTATCCATGTGGAGCTCAGATTGAATTAAGGTGATTTCGTACCTTTTGAAAGTGGTAAAGTGATTATAGTTTTACATTTCCGCATGAGACAAATACTATAAATAGTGCGATGCGTTTTTGAATCATTCATTTGAAGACAAGACGTCAAGAGTGTACCGTACGTTTGTTGTGCTGAAAAATTCGAAGATCATTATGCAAGTCAAATTGGCTCGGGTTTGCCCTATTATAAGGGTATTAATTTCCAAAAGGGCTATGGACTTGGTGGTATATTTCGTCGATTATTTAGAGCAGCGCTACCCTTTTTAGTAAGAGGTGGTAAAACTATTGGAAAAGAAGTTTTAAAAACAGGAACTCGAGTAGCATCTGATGTATTATCTGGAGAAAAACTTTGAGGAAGCCGTCAAAACAAGAACTAAAGAAAGTTGAAAACATCTAGCACAAAAAGCTATTGATAAAGTGCAGTCTATGGTCGGGAAAGGAAACTATAAAAGGAAGCGTAAGAAGCAAAAACGATTCATTTCATCTAAAGCACGCAAAGTGAGTGGACGTAATATTTTTGATCCATAAAATGGCATTTTTGTTGAAAGATTCTCCTGAGTGCGTAAAATCGGAATTGGAACTTTTTACCTTACCTGGAACTCAAACAGTTATTCAAGATGGTCAATGGATACAATTTCATCCACTTTCTAACGTTTTTGAGAATGCTCCCGTAGAGTTTCATGTCTCTGGAAGTGTAGAAGATTACATAGATCTCAGTCAAACACAATTGTATGTGAAAGCGAAAATAGTAAAAACGAACAATACAGCTATCACTAAAGATGATGTTATAGGACCTGTGAATTTATTTCTACATTCATTATTTTCTCAAGTAGATGTGTCTTTAAACGATAGTACAGTTTCCAATTCAAGCAATACCTATCCCTATAGGGCCTATATTGAAACTCTCCTAAACCATGGATATGATAGCAAAACATCTCAATTAACAGCTGAATTATTTTATAAAGATTCTGAGGATGGTTTAAACAAAAGAATTGCTTTTTTCAAAGAAAGCGCAACAGTGGATATGATTGGCTGCATTCATTCAGATTTATTTCATCAAGATCGTCTTTTACTCTATTTAGTGGATTTGAAAATAAAACTAATAAGAAGCAAGCCAGAATTTTGTCTACAAGGATCTGAAGGATTTAAAGTAGTATTGGATCATGTCTCTTTATTCATTCGAAAAGTTCGCGTGAACCCTGGAGTGCTTCTTGGTCATGCTAAAGCACTCGAGAAAACAAGCGCAAAATACCCCATTAATCGAGTCCTATGCAAAGTGTATTCGATTCCTAAAGGGAGCATGTCTTTTATTCAAAATAATATATTTTCGAGTCAAATGCCTAAAAAAGTTATTATTGGTTGTGTAGATAATGAAGCTTTTCATGGAACATTGACAAAATCTCCTTTTGATTTTAAACATTTTGATTTAATTTTTATTGGAGTGTATGTAGATGGACAACCTGTCCCCCATAATCCATTGGAACTTAACTTTTCACAAAATCAATGCATTCGTGCCTATCAAACTTTATTTGATGGAACGGAACGAATGGGTCAAGATAGAGGAATATTTATTTCCAGAGAAGACTACAGGAACGAAAATACATTATTTGGATTTAATCTCTCCCCAGATCTATGTTTAGGAGAACATTTAAATCTGATTAAGCATAGCAATTTGAGATTAGAACTGAAATTTGCCAAATCACTGGTAAAAACAGTATGCGTAATCGTTTTTGCCGAATTTTAAAATTTGATTGAAATTAACAAGTCAAGAAATATCTTATTCGACTTCGGAAATTGAAGAATGGATGGATTGCAACTATTCTACATTTTATCGCAAGATAAGATAACAACACTTTACTTTCAAGGCGTATATTCAAGAGATACGCTTCCGAATCTCCAAGAAAACACATGTGCTATCACGAATTCCGATGACTCATCACAAGCTGGGACTCACTGGTTAGCGTTATTTGTGAATGATCAAAGACAGTTAGAGTTTTATGACTCATATGGGAAGCCTCCCGGATTTTACAACGTGAAAACCGCTTCCTTCACGGACGTACTATGGAATTCCGAGGTGTTTCAATCACCTACATCCAATGTATGTGGACAATATTGTATTTACTTTTTACTCAAACGCTGTCAAGGCTATTCTATGTATCATATTTCAAATCAATTATATGTAAATGATTTTCAGATGTATCAATTTGTAAAGAAAAAATATGGTGTAAGATTTGTGTTTAGAAAATAAAAAAGGAATGAAACTAAATCTAGTGTCTCTCATGTCATTATTATAAAATTTTACATTTAAATATTGTTATGTAGGCAATAGTGTAACATTTTTAATTCTTTTCGCATTAGTAAA
>NW_027261909.1:0-1382 GCF_043381705.1 Parasteatoda tepidariorum | reverse complement strand
ACATTTTATCGCAAGATAAGATAACATCACCTTACTTTCAAGGCGTATATTCAAGAGATACGCTTCCGAATCTCCGAGAAAACACATGTGCTATCACGAATTCAGATGACTCATCACAACCTGGGACTCACTGGATAGCGTTATTTGTGAATGATCAAAGACAGTTAGAGTTTTATGACTCATATGGGAAGTCTCCCGGATTTTACAACGTGAAAACCGCTTCCTACACGAACGTACTATGGAATTCCAAAGTGTTTCAATCACCTACATCCAATGTATGTGGACAATATTGTATTTACTTTTTACTCAAACGCTGTCAAGGCTATTCTATGTATCATATTTCAAATCAATTATATGTAAATGATTTTCAGATGTATCAATTTGTAAAGAAAAAATATGGTGTAAGATTTGTGTTTAGAAAATAAAAAAAGAACGAAACTAAATCTAGTGTCTCTCATGTCATTATTATAAAATTTTACATTTAAATATTGTTATGTAGGCAATAGTGTAACATTTTTATATCTTTTTAACAAAATTTTCAGAAAATATTTTTATTATTGATGGAAACTTTCTAATATTTCAAAAAATAATTTTATTTTTATAAAAAATTTCTATCTTTTATGAAAATATTTATGTTTTTTGCAAAAAAATTTTCTCTTTTAAGATAATATTTTTTTTTGTTTTTGTAAAAATATTTCAAACGTTTTAACAAAATTTTTCTATCTTTTAAGAAAATATTTATTTTTTTACACAAAAATTTTCTATTTTAAGAAAATATTTTTACTTTTTGTTAAAAATTTGCTAGTTTCGTAAAAATAGTTCAAACTTTTTAACAAAACTTTCTAATATTTCAGAAAATATTTTTATTTTTATAAAAAAAATTCTATCTTTTAAGAAAATATTGATTTTTTTTGCAAAAAAAATTTCCAGTTTTACAGAAAATTTTATCTATTTTTCTAAAACTTTTTGTATTAATTAATAAAGGGTGAAAGTTTTCTTGATAATATAAACTTTTTCACCTGTGAAAAATGATCAATAAAGACAAAATACATTTTAATAAAATAAATAAAATTTTATTCAAAGTTTCACCCAAGCACTTCTGCGGGCATACATCATAGGTTTCTTAACAATTTTATTTTTACTATACAATTTTTTATTTACATCTAAATGTGATGGTAATTGAATATCATTTAATGTTTTTAAAAATACATTTCTCCCCACTGGAGCTGATTTTCTATTTCGCAAAAAGTCATTGATAAGATTTACTATATTACTTCCAGGAACAGTTTTATCTTCATAAATAATTTCACCTTTAGCGTTCCAAAGGAGAGATTCATTATTTTTTAAGAATTTATACATATCTTTAGCTTTTTCTTGAAATC
>NW_027261908.1:0-3256 GCF_043381705.1 Parasteatoda tepidariorum | reverse complement strand
CATATGATGACGAAGCCTTTGAAAAATAATTTTCATTTTGCGAAAAAAGTGCATAAATTTATACTGCAAAATTACCAACTAAGTTACAAATCGAAACAAATATCAAAGTTTTTAACTGTAGGACTAAAGATGATCTTTATTTTGCCATGATACAAATTGTAACAACTGGATTTTATTACTCGTTAAAACTTCGTTTAGAAAAAAAGAAATAAAAGGAGAAAGATGCCATACAAAAAATAATTTATTTATTTTCTTTACTATATTTACAATGAAAGCAATAAAAAAAATGATGTTTGTTTGGCTCTTTCGTTAAAAATCTTGCTTCTGTTTACCTGCAAGTAGAAAAAGAAAGATGTTAAAGAAGTTGGTCTCAATCAAAATTTTTTGTTACGATTATATAATAACAAAATTGAAGTTTCAAACTAATATTATCCACCATACAGAATTAAACAGAGCAATAACGTTTTCAATATTTATTATTAAATTTGCTTTTATTATTTTTGTTTAAAAATATGAAAACACAAAAAGTGTTTGTATATGGGAGAGATGTAGCTACCCTCCAAGCGGGGAAAAATTTAAATTATTGCGTCTGCAAATATTTTCTATTCTATCAAAATGTTAACATTTTAGTCATAAAATTGCAGAAACAATTTTTGAGAGTTATTCAAAAGAAACTCGACGATTAAAAACTGAATTAAAGAAAAAGGGAAGGAGGGAGAGATGTAGAGTTCGCTGCTTTCTGCTTCAAAGCTAGCTTCAAAAGGCTTTAAATTAGTTTCGAGGTTCGTCAATAGATGACGCTGCTCACTGTAAAATTTTTGTTAAATGTAAATAACTGCTTGTGGTATTCACGTATATTTTTATTTTTACGATTTCACTGGATATTAGTTGCTTAACAAATCCGACTTTTAAATCCGATTTTTCTCAGAATCAGCTTTCGTGGACAAAAACTCTTTTCTCCCCTTGGTCTCCAACTGTCTTAAAAATTGCAAAAGTTTAGCTTTATTAGAAAACTTACGTAAAATGTAAAATTAATTCTATACGATTTAAGAATATTTCACACTTCTAAACAATAAATGAAGTCAACTTAATAATTAGTTGAGTAAGGTATTGGACATAAACATAAAATAAATTAAGCACAATAAAACCATTTAATAAATAGTCGATTTATAATTTTTTTATTCAAAAAAACAGTGATGAGGATTCTTATTTATTCTTATAGTTTATATTAATTTCATTGAAAATAACTAAACTGAAAGAAAATAATTAAAATGACTTATATCAAAATAATGTAATTAATTTTATAAAAGATAATGCAATTGGAAAATAAATATATTTCTATTATTTATTATATTTACGGAAATAAATCATTGTAATATTGATTTAGTATTAAAGAAATACATTTAAAAAAATCTGCAGGCTCTTTTTTTTAAATGATTAAAAACGAATCAAATTAAATATAAATATCTTATTTANAATATTCCGAGCACCACTACCCATTGCCATACCACAAATCCTTTAATGATATCCATATCCATGTCCGTGACCCAAACCTAATCCATGACCTAGGCCGTATCCATGAGCTAATCCTAAATCATGTCCATATCCATGTGATAGTCCATATCCATGAGCATGACCCAAACCATGATCCAATCCGTATCCGTGGTGTCCATGTCCATAACCGATGCCGTGGCCATATTTAAGTCCATGAGGGTGAGCGTAACCATGGTGTCTGACATCATGTCTTGTGCTGACTCCGTGACCACCATGTCCATGCCCATAGCCATGGTGAGATGGATGGTGATGAATAACTAAAGAATGGCCATTTGGCAAAGCCATCGCTGCAGCGACGCACAAAGCTAAGGTTTAGCTTTATTAGAAAACTTACGTAAAATGTAAAATTAATTCTATACGATTTAAGAATATTCTAAACAATACACTTCTAAACAATAAATGAAGTCAACTTAATAATTAGTTGAGCAAGATATGGGACAGAAATATAAGATAAATTAAGCACAATAAAACCATTTAATAAATAGTCGATTTATAATTTTTTTATTCAAAAAAACAGTGATGAGGATTCTTATCTATTCTTTTAGTTGTTATTTAGTTTATATTAATTTCATTGAAAATAACTAAACTGAAAGAAAATAATTAAAATGATTTATATCAAAATAATGTAATTAATTTTATGAAAGGTAATGCAATTGGAAAATAAATATATTTCTATTATTTATTACACTTACGGAAATAAATCATTGTAATACTTATTTAGTATTAAAGAAATACATTTAAAAAAAATCTGCAGGCTCTATTTTTTAAATGATTAAAAGCGAATCAAATTAAATATAAATATCTTATTTACGTCATTCAAAATAAATAATAATAATAATAATACATTTTTAAAAATGTCTAAAAAATAAAAATTTTCGACTCATAAGCTTTCGATTCATAAGTTTGTTTACACCGAATTTTAGAATTCTAAAGTTATTTTTTGAAATAGTGTAAATTTATAGAAATTTTTAGGATTTAAAAATGTTTTTCTAAGTAAACTTTAGAAGCCTTTATTTTACGTTTCTGGAAGTTCTTTCTTCTCAAGGTATTTTCTTGTTTACATATTTCCTTTTGTTTACTTATTTATTCATTCCTTATTAATTATTATCTTCTCTTAATGTGTAAGTTGGAAGTTAATTTTTTTTTCTGTACTCTACCTGAACCAAATAATTGCTTAGTGAAAGGAATTTATAAGATAGATTAGATATCCGAGTGAGAAAAAATTTAAATTAAGTAAAAAAAATTAAACTAAATAAATGTGATAGAAAATAGTGCTGCCATCTATCACAATTATTATAAACCTCTTATTCTTAATCCTTTCATCATTTTTTCTTTTTTTATTGTATCAGTAAATGTAATTTTTCTTTTTTTTTTTTGTTGATATTTTAAAAATCAAATTTTCAAGAATCGAATGAATATTTTTACTCTGCACTATGTTTTGTGTATACGCACATGTATCTACGTAAAATATGTCCAATTTTTTATTTTTTTTTTAATGTTATGCCTTCATATTTTCAAAGAAATGTGATTATGTAAATTGAAAATGAAGTAAGTGTACCACTTTATTTAATTATTTTATGATTCATCATTAATTAGATGAAATTTTTGGAAGCGAAAAAAATTTTAAGCTGGTTTTGAATCCAATATTTATTCCTGTTATTTATATGTTTCTATTTATTTATTTTTATTTATTTATTTATTT
>NW_027261907.1:0-3261 GCF_043381705.1 Parasteatoda tepidariorum | reverse complement strand
AGTTGGTGGTTGTTGACAATCACATAGTCACTTTGGTAATGTCCGAAATATATACGAGATCTAGTTAATTGCGACTGCCCGGTATGCCCTACATCAATAATTTTTAAAATTCAGTGCCTCTGTCCGTCCGTTATGCCCTACATCAATGATTTTGAAGGTCACTACTTAGTATGCATTTAACTAGTACTGCTGATGTTTCCCCCAATCTATCCTCAGCAGATATTTAAATATCGAATAAATATAATAATATCAAAGAAAATATAAATATAAAATCGGATGTAACAAATATTTCGGACATTCACCAAGAAGACTATGAGATTGTTGACATTCACCCGGTGAAAGTCGACATTCCTCTAGATTTCGGTCATTCACGGAACCACACACACACACGGAGACATCTGAGCACTCTAACCAAGTCTCAAGGATATTTAGAGATAATAATTAAAAATTCTTTCACAACTCGCGAATTAAATGGTTATGCTACAACTCCTTTTTCGGACGATCTTTCATCTCTGAACTTTTGAGATCGAAAGCTTGGGATTTTTATAACCAGAGTGTGTCTAGGACTCGGTCTCCTAGAGAAAATAGCTAGTATTTACCACGTACAGGGCCGGATTAACCTACAGGCACACTAGGCACTTGCCTACAAAAAACTTGGGAGAAAAAAATTTGTTGACAAAAATAATTTAGCTTTAAAAACAACAAGTGTATTTTGCTCAAAATTATGAAGATACAAATAAAAATATAATATTTTTCGGCAATAAATTATTTTGCAGAATCTTATGATCTAATATATTACTTTTTTGCGATTTTTGGATTCAACGAAATCTTGTATTATGCTGTCGAATTCCAAACTACGCAAAATGTCGTATTCAATAGACATAAGTGCGAGCGATGCCAAACGATCTTGATTCATTGTTGAACGCAAATAATTTTTTATCAATTTTAATCTGGAGAAAGATCTTTCTCTTTCTGCATCTGATCCAAGAATCGACAAATATATTCTTAATGCAATGTGAACGTTAGGAAAAGTATTCACAAGTTTATCTTTAATTTGAACCTTTAACATTTCTTGTGCAGATTTATGTTCATACAAATTTGAAAACAGTAAAAATTCATTTACAAAGTTTTCCTCTAAATCGGATGAGTAAATTTTCACCAAATTTTGCGCTTTTAGTTTAATCTCAGATTCATTTATATATTCAGCATATATTTTGAAAAGAGGGGAGGAGTGGGGGAAGGAGGGGAGGGTCCAAAAACGGCTCTGACCACGTATGTTATTAACTTCGGATCACGATCCCCCCCCCAACACGTCATTTATACACGTCGTAGCAGTTAAACGAGTAATTAAAAGGAAACACACCACCCAATAATTTTTTAGTTGTGTTTTATTGAAATGCCAAGACTACTCCATGGTAATTTTTTTTATTTTAAACGACGTCTATACGACGTGTATTCTCGTTAAACACACTTGACCGGTTGAAAAAAAACTACTATATCCACTACATATTTGCCACTTTTCCGAGGCTCATCTCTGAATCTTTTCAAGAACTCACATATTTCTAATATCATTGAAAAGGTCTGTTATCCTTTCTCGTAAAATTCAAGTATTTTCTTTTATGGCAAATAGATAATAAATTAAGATAAATAGCATCCATCTGTCCTTCAATCGCTCCTTATGAGGAAATGTTCTCCAGTCGAGATAGGAAGATCGATTGTTATGTCAGGCAAAGGGTGGTCCACTGTTGAGGTGTCACTTTTGTTGAGAATTTTTTCAATGTACTGTAGGATTAGATTAGATGATCATCCCACTGACTCCTGGGTGGATTGTGGATTCGAGGATGTCGGAGTTTCAATCCCAGGTTTGCCAATTCTGTCATCATCACTTCGTACTTATAACCTTTGTGGCGGACGTCGTGCTCAACAAAATCTGCTCCAAGGATTTCTTCGGGTGGTGCCAGACGAATTGGTGCAAAATAATCGATTCCCTAAAAACAAATATCATTAATAAAAAATTGTAACAAATCAAAGCAAAAAAAAAAANAAAAAAAAGAATAACAATATAACTGCGAATTTTTTTTCTCTGCAAGGATAATTTCCAAAGTGGTAGTAAAGGGACAATCAAATCGCAATTAACAAAAATATTTTTATATTATGCTAAAGCTCACCATAATTAATAATGAAATTATTATGAGAAATTAAATATTAATGAAAGGAAATGCAATTACTTTATTATATTTTGGTACATTACTGCATTTATTATATTTTATAATCTTTAATGTTTTTTCCTTTTTATAACCGTCGTTGAACAGCCGACCCAATTTTGTGAGTTTACACCTAATAATGTTCAACTCCGTAGCATTGTAATTTTACACCCCATCCAAAAGACAAGGGAACTCCTCAATCAAGAAGTGAGAGAAATTTGTCTTCGTGGAGGACTTTTTGATAGAACTAACCCGCATTTGCGTTACATGGATAAGAAAACCACCAAAACCTCTCATGGTTAGCCAGAAGGCAAGGGGACTCTAACCCAAAATTCGTCTACCACTGAGGATATTTTACGTCAGCACTGTAGTCGGTGCAAGCCGGATACGGAATTCGTATCGACCAGCATCACTGGAATTCGAACCCGGGTCACCTCATTCGAACGCGAACTCTCTACCATCTGAGCTATCACGGCTCTGGCTACTAATATGTAATTTCATTGAATTTTTCATGTTGCTCAACTTACTTTAAATATAAGATATGTAGTGATCATGCTAGAGAGACTGACAGCAATACATGCCAATAGTTGCACTCCCAGCAGATACAGGCCACCGCCCTTCAGTAGTCCACTTCGACTGTGCGTAAGATTGAGTAAGTCATCATCAATGAATAATCCAACTGCAATCTTTCCCCATAGACCACCCATGGCATGCACAGCTACGGCACCAACAGGATTGTCAATTATGTATTTGTCCATGTAAGGAGGAACTATGTTCAAAAGCACAGCACCAACACCTCCAACTAAGAGAGATTCCCATGACCTTAGAAAACCTGAACCAGCTGGAGAGAAAAAAATCTGATTATTAGTTTTCAGAATTAACAATGCGTGGAGAAACATTAAAATAAAAACAGGTTTCATGAAATATTCATAAAATTTATTTACGTGGTAAAGGTTTGCAATTACATTCTTCAGTTAAAATTTCATACTGGTCAGAATTCTTAATAAGAAAATACAAAATAAAGAAGTGTAAAGGTACTGGTAATTTTTAAACGGTT
>NW_027261906.1:0-3294 GCF_043381705.1 Parasteatoda tepidariorum | reverse complement strand
CCAGGATCCCCTTTTCCAAGGACACGGGTTTCCACGCACGGCGAACACGCGGGTGGCTTCTTGTCATCAGGGTCCAATGTAACACCGAACCAAGACGAAAAGTTCTAACCACAATAAGGATGAGAATCGATAACAAATTAGGAATTGTAACAAGATAAATAATTATATCAACGTAACAATTTTTTTTAATCCTAAGTCTAGAAACCAATTTTCTGCAAATGATATCCAGAATTTGGAGGTAAATATAATAATATTCGCTCACTAGGTCAATGAAATTATAAAGTGAAAGTCAGAAACTCAAAACAGGACCGTCGCAAGAGAGAAATGGAAGTATGCTAAGGTCCAGCTCGGGGCCCCGGGTGCGCCGTACCCGTCACACAAGAGTGTGCCCCTGGGGGTAGATCCCTTTTGAATACAGGATTCAAGCTTCTAAATTTTATTCTAATTTTCATCTGAAATGCTACATTTTACCAACTAACTAGTTAAATAACAATAATTGTTACAATATTTAATAAGTTGGGAAAAACGATATTATAATGAAATGCTTCTCTGATTCTTCAATTCCAACTATTCACACTCTATATTTTTATTTTGGTGAAATTTTCAATATCTTGTTGAATATATTTTTATTTATCTTCTCAAGTTTAATACAACTTTTATAAACTTGCTGTGGATGATAATGGAAAAGACTTGTATTTTACATGTTCAACATTTTCGTGCACCAAAATGCAAAAACAATGTTGTAACGAAAAATATTTCGATACAACTAACTCTATACTATGAGAAATTTTGTTGAGAATGAATTTCAAAATATTCCCTGTTCTTTTAGTGTGAGATTGAGCAAGGAATCTCCAAAAAGTTGTCTGTCTGGTTTGTTTATGTTTTAGTTTAGGATATGCCCACCGTGTCTTGTCCTTAAAGCAGTGTTTTAATATTAATTATAATTTAATTGATTAATTTTGGTTTTATAAGGATATTAGAAATATTGAAGCTCTAAACTAATATTTTCAAAGCATTAGCACACAAAATTTGATATTTTAAACAAAACTCGTTGATTTTCCTTCTGTGTATGCCAACACGAAAAAAAGTTTATGAATTAATTTTAGTTTGTTTAGATTCCATCAAAAATATTGAAGCCGAACTAATAAAATAACTATACTAATATTTTTCTTTGAATTTTAAAAAAATTTTTTATGCATTATACTTGTTTTTACTAAATTTTAAAAAAGTATCCAGTTATTATATTAATATGGCATATCAGTTCTATTTACAATTCATAAAAATGTTTTAACTAGAAGAGTTCACTGAATATGTAAATGGTACTTTTCATAATTTTCATTTAGCAACCTGGAATTTTTATGACGGATGATTCGTCAGCTGAGAAAGCAGCACTAAAAACAGTTTGGCCGGAATCTGTTCAGTTACTTTGCCACTTTCATGTTGCTCAGGCTGAGTGGAGATGGTTATTTGCAAATGGATCGAAGATACCCCAACAAGAAAGACCTCGTTTAATGAGACTTTTTCAAGCTGTAAGTACTGGTGTTAATTTCTTTCTATTATTTGTGAGCACATTAAGATGCAAGTTACAGACAGTTGAAATGTTCAATTTTGAACTTTCCTGAAGCTCTGATGGCTGATAGTAAAATGAACTTAAAAAAAGAATTTCCTATTTCTGTATAACAACCCATTTTTTAAAAATTTCATCTATGTCAATTTTTGTAATAATAACATTTGTAATAATTTAATAGATAATGAAATACCCCAGCTATGTGAAAAATATCTGTTTCATACAAGCAAAACAGATAATTCGTATAAAACTTATGTTGTACTGAATTAAGAATATTTTAATTCTGACAAAAAATTTTGATCTTCAAATAATTTTTAAGAAAAATTAGTAATTTGTAGGAATCACAATTTACATCATTTACAATTTACATGTCAGCAAACCATATTTTCTTGAATTAAAATACTTTGTATTCAAATATTCTTTACAATGGTGGCACATAGAAAGACTAAATTAATATAATGGTTAAATTTATTAAATAAACATTATTTATTTTTTTTTACTTTTCTAGGTCATGTATGCAAACACAGTTGATAAGCTGGAAACAGCTGTTTCCACTTTATTGCAAGAAGAAGCTGTTTATCCGAATTTTGTAAAAAGGTTCAAAAATTTTTTTACCAGAAAGTCAGAATGGTTGTTGCTTGACCGCCAAACTTTGATAACCCGTCAAAACAATACCAACAACTTCTGTGAGGCAACAATTAGAATTTTAAAAGATGTTGTGTTGTGCCGCACAAAGGCATATAATATTGTCGCCCTCACAGACTTCTGCATTTCTGTGTGGAATTCATATCTCAAACAAAAATTGATGGCTTTTGCTTACTCCAGGCGAGGTGAAGTTGTACTATTGTACAACAATTTAAATAAAAAAACACAAAGCTTATCAGAGGAAAATCTAAAAGAAGAAAGTGAGCACTTGTATACAGTAAAGTCGGCTGACGGAAAAAACATTTACACCGTTAATGTTGAACATGGTGTTTGTACTTGCGAAGCAGGAGCTTCCGGTGCTTTCTGCAAGCATCAGTTCTTTGTAATGAAAACTAAAGGTATGTCATTACCTAATGCACCACCAATTAGTGCTAATGACAGATACAGATTAGCTAAACTGGCTTTAGGTGCAAAGTCTCCTGATCCTAGTTTTTTTTAAGGATTCAACGAAACTATAGAAGGCATTAATATTATTGATAATGAAATGCATGAGGTAATTCAATCACCGGAAGAAGTAAATAAGGAAAATACTGATTCTCCTGGTGTCCAAAACGTCTCCTGTGAGGAAAAAAAATAATGAAGTTTTGAAAGAGTTGGAACGATTGGCGGACATGATGTCAACAAACAATAATGAAAATGCTGCTACTGCTGCTCTTAGTATCTTGAAAAGAATAAAAAAGCCTGATGATTTTCAGACTCTCTGTGTTTTGCCAAATTTGAGGGCAAAAAGATTGAAAAAAATCGGTGTTCAGTCTACATCAATATCTAGACGCAGGCTTGGGTTGACAAAATCAAAAAAACGTGTACCCTCAGGACGACCCTCTAGAATTCTGAAAAGGGGCATTTAAAGAAAAAGATGTTTGCAAGATAGCATTGTTAAAAATCAGCCAAATGCTAAATCGCATGGCTTATTTCATTAATTTTCCTTTCTAAATATTTGATTCAAAAATTATTTAGCGACTATGTAATAATCAAAATTTCTTAAATTTTCATTTTGTCTATTTTTAAAATAAACTAATGCA
>NW_027261905.1:33696-57930 GCF_043381705.1 Parasteatoda tepidariorum | reverse complement strand
TCGTTTTTTTTTTTGCGGACTGTACAGTATAAAAAATAACTTAAAAAGCGAAAAGTATAAAATGTAAAGTATGGAAAAAAGTTAAACAAAATATAAAGTATACAGTAAGTAACGCATAAAATATAGAGAAAAGTGTAAAGTATAATGAAAATCGCGAAGCAAATAAAGGGTAAGATAGCGTGAAATATATAGGAAAGTATAAACCAAAGGGTTAAATATAAAGTAAAATATAAAATAACGTAAAGCAAGGTAAAATAATAATGTAATAAGCAATATAAATAATAATAGCATAATATAAAATAATGGAAGGCGTAAAATATAGTAAAACGATTAAGTAAAGTATAAAGTAAAAAAATTTATAAAATGCAATATCATAAAGTAAAGCGTCTAGTTTAAAGTAAATTTTGAAAAAGGAGCGTCATGTAAACGAAGTGTGAAGTAAAACATAATGTGAAATGTAAATTAAATCTACATTGAATCTAAATTTAATCTTGTCTAGAAAAAAGTGTATACAGTCAAGTTTAACGAATAGTAAAATATGTGTAAAGTAGATAATAAAGTGAAATATAATCGAATATGAATAATAGTGTAAATTAATGTACAAAGTAAATAAGTTCAGGAACCACTGATTTAATGCATAAAAAACTATAAAATGTACAGTAAAAGAATTTGAGAAATCTTTTTTTACACCTTTTAATGCGTCTGCGTAGGAATCGATCAATTTTTTATTATCGATGTTATTAGATAATAAAGAATGTAATTACTAGAGCCCAGATTTTGATGACCTAAAAAATTTCAACTAATGCCCTTAAGAAGTGCATAAAATGCCCTTAAAAAGGGCAAAAAATGCCCTAATGTCATCAAAATCCGGGCCTTAGTAATTACTAAACACAAATATTGAAGTATGAGAAAATTAATTTATCTTTCGTCTGCCAATTTTTAGAAGAAAAAAAATGTGGATACCTAGGAGTTTAATTAGGAGATTCGTTTTTAGATTTCATAAATTAAGTCACTTCAAGGTATTATGAAAAAATATGTTGAATTAAATTTAGTGACTAATTAAACATACAAAAATTTTTAGTCTTTTGAACAAGCGTAATAATGCCATATTAACAATCACTATTCTTAATCAGACAAAAAAAAAATTACGAGTTCACATCTCTTTAATGATTGTATTAGTTAAAAATAAATAAAAAAAACATTTAAAACTGATGGTTTTACGGTAAAAGTTTTGCTATAATAATTTGGTCAACATTTCATATATATGTTTAATTGTTCTGATATAATTTATTAAATGGCTTTCAAATAGATCATTATTAAACTAATGTTACAGGTAAAGATAAAAATGATTTTTCGAGTACACTTGTTCGTAAAATTTTGAAGTGTTTGATAGTATAAGTAAAAGTCCTTTTATTCAGTTACGGTAGAGGGAAAGCATTTGACCATGGCTTTGGACCACACAGTATGGTGGTCTCGAGACGGTATGACTTCACTTTTCTGAAGTTGTCTTTTCCTCTCTACTCTATGAGTAAGAGGGATTTTGCTAACATTATGAATTGTAAAAGCATGTTATAAAGACGTTAAATAGTATACTTTCATTACAGGATCTTAAGAGACTTGGAAAAATGATTGTTAAAATCGACAAGTCGCAAAACTATTTAGAAGATGAAGGATTGTTGTAATAGAACGTACGCCACCCTTGTTGTGTTCGTTACAGTCTCCAATGCATTATTCCTAATTATACAAGAAGAATCTGATTTGAAATTTTCAAGCAACTGAAAGGGTCATATTATAAAGTTGAACAATTCACGTCACTGGGAGAGGTTTGAGTGAGAAAATTTCATTGAAAGAAAATTATTTCCGATGAAGCAAACGAGAACTGTAGAGGCAGCCAAGTTAATTTATTGAAGTGTTTATTTATATTTTATTTATTATATATATTTATTTATACTTTATTTATACATATATTTTATTTATACTACTAATTTTATTATTATTATTTATACTTTATATTTAATCTTCTGATTCTTGTGAATTAAAATGTATTGTGTGTGCGTTTCTTACTTTACCCCTAAAACATGAAATAAGATATTGAAAACAGTATTATCTTTAAACTAAATTTGCTCTTGAAAAATCATATCTTAATTTAACAGCTTCTTAAAGTTATCGAAATAATAGTTAATTTGTAACTGAAGCAAAAAAAATCGCTTTCTTAACTTGTAAGTACATAATTTTTGTGTCATAGAATTAAATTGGAACAAGTTTTCTCATTTTTTAGCTCCATTACAAGTAATCATGCTTAGATACGATGTATATTAAATCAAATATTGAATAAGTATATCTGAACATAAATTACAAATTGATTGATTGCAATATAAAAAGAGACTAACTCTCTAAATAACTGATTAGTTCGGTAAATGCAAAATATATAGCAACTGCTTTTAGCAAACTATATAAAAAAATATATGAAAATTATGGTATTAATCTCGAAATTATAAGACATACAAAAAAAAGCTTAAAAGCACCTCATCAGGCTTCATTTAATTATGTCAGGATAATCTTAACTTAACCTGCCTAAAAAATTGCTAAACACTAAAATTACAATATATTTTAAAAAAAGGTTCTGCAAGCTTAAATAATGTTTTAAAAGAACTAAGACAGCTGCTTTTAAAAGAAGGCACGTGTTTTAAATATTTTCACTTTAAATGGGAATTCATTCTTCAGTCAGCTCTGTAGCCATCGAAACATGCCGAGTCCGAGAAAATGAGACAATTTGTAGTTTTTATTTTACTTGATTTCAGAAGTATTTATGCAATTTACTGTATTCAGTTTTCTATAAGGTACAAAAAATAACGTTTTAATACAATGTTTCTTTTGATTATTCTTTGTTTGAATTATTAAATTTAACCTATAAAAATTAAATTCAGAATAAAAACTCAATTGGACTAGAATTTAATGATAAAAATTAACTTTTTGTTGTTCTTTGCCCGTTAGTAAGTACGTTTAAATAACCAAATTCCACCTGAAGGAAAATTTTAAGTAACGCATATGCCTAGATATGATTACAAATTCAAATAACTAAACTTAGGAAGTGATAAATTATTGCTTACAAATGAATTAAAAGAAAAAAGCAGGAATTTATAAACTTATTGATGTCATCACACATGTGGCGTCTACATAATATTATCAGAGTCTCCTAATTAAAATAAATCTTTAAATATATGATTGGTTTTGGTTCACCAAATAAATTTAAAAAATCGTAATGTTTAACCTTTCGGGATAGTATAAAAATGCACTAGAAAAGGTCAATTTTTAAATATAAAAAAACTTGATTACTCTTTTTTTTTTTTAATCAAAAGTGGCTGCAAAAAATTATAATTATACTGCTAATAGTTTTTCCGTTTCCCTAAAAATTCAATCGATAGGACCTATTTAATAACTCTAAACCTAATTCGAATTACAAACCGAGTCTAGTTATTCATTTTTTCTAACTATAATATTGTTTAAAACAATCACAATTCTGCTAACATTTTTTGCTCAATTGCATTACGCGACGCAAAACAGCAATATTCAACTTTGACGTAAAACAACTCAATAACTAAACCACATTTATTTTGATAAAAAAAAAATTCTGCAAAATATGTGAAATTTCATTTTATATTATAATGCGAGTTATGACAGAGAAAAGCACGCTCGGTGAAGATTTTCTGAAACGATGGTGGCAGCAGTAGTTTTATTTAGTATTTAATAAAGAGACATTAACACCTTATAAACACTTCAACTTTCGAATTTAAAACTTGAGCTAACTTGAATTAAAACTAATTGAACTTATTTTATAACCCAGATAAAGTTTGCAAGTATAACGATAAAAAAATAATCCATCTCAAATCTTCAAGCTCTCTGTAAACCATGACTTACTGATATATTAATCTATAATATTATTAGTCTAATCTGTGAGAACTTAGGTGTGAGAAGTTCATTTTAGACGAATTCTCCTTAACGATCATGAGCAGGAGCATTTCATCAACTATTATTAAAACTAGTGTATTAAACAACAATCAAGCGAACGAAAGCATTTAGTTTCGGTGTTTGGTGAGTGATAGCGAGTAGGGATATATTTAATTTACATCTTCGCTTACTTTTCGGAACAATTATTTTACAGATGTATCTCCTGATTTCCGAGAAAAAGATTTTTTAGAGTCTTAACAAAATATTTAATATCGTTATATTAATTTAACAAAGTTCAATTATAAAGGTTTTGACCACCGTTACGTACAAGTAATCGAAATAAATGTTTCGAAATATTAACCTTTAAAAACAATTAAGTGTTTGCACAGATAATGTTGCTTACAGTCGCATAGTTCTTCTTTTATTTCGTTAACACTGCAAAGACTTAATCAGAAGAGATATTAAGTTTTTTGCTTTTACGAACAAATATATTTATTTATTTTTTGCTGCTTTGTAGGCAATTTTTCCCAGATCCCGTGAGCAATTCCGAGGGTATACTTGGAACGCTAGAGTGATCAGGGCAGGAGCTTTAACTATATTTAATAATATATTAAAGAGTAAAAGCTGAGGCATTAGTATCAACAGGGTGACTTGCGTTTTTAAAAGGTACTTATTTTCGTTTTTTAAAAACCCTTAAAGGTGCTTTTTTTTTTCCATGGATGTTTTTAAAAAGTGCTTCATTTTCCCTTTTCCAAAATGTGATATTTTTCTTTCCCATGTTGATTTTCGCCACAAATTATGCATCCTGTTCAACGCTTTCACAATTAATTCAACCTTCATCTATTTCGGCGTTCCGCCGGCCTATAGTGTATGAAAGCTCCATTTGTTTTACATGTTTGATGAAATGCGTATACTAAGCAGGATTCAGTGGTAAGGATTTTTTGACTCTCCTGTTCAACCCTGATCCATTTGGCAACAGATTCTCAATTTCGGAGTTCATTTTCCGCCCTCTGTAATAGTATCGGAAAAATCTCTCGCATTTTTGCTGATTTCGGGACCCTCTAAACATTGTCAATTTTTTTTTCTCTGTTAGTGATAGAAATTTTCATTTCTCTTGCTAATTTCATCGTTTGTGACGCGCCATCGTCACTGTAAATAAGACAGTCAATTACTTGCCAACCCTGTCTAATTATGATATTTTTAAAAGTACTTAAATATATTTTTCTGAGTGCTTGAAAAGTGCGTAAAAGGTATCTATTTTTTGTTGAAAAATTTAGCTACGCACCCTGATAGAGCAATATCCAGGAAAGATAGTTCAAAAAGGTAAAGACTTGGAGAGAGAGCAGGGGTCCTCCCTATTTAGTTTAGCGAAAACTAATAGCAATAGATAGCAACTAATGTCTTTGGTAGCGATAAATTGAAGTCTATAAGCAAAGTAGAACTCTATAGTTATATTATAATTATTTTAGTTCAGTTGCGCAAATTAAAAATTAGGAGAAGCTGATCATTTTAAATATCTTCCAAACATATAAATCTTTGACCTTTACCTTCCTTTTAAAAATCGAATGATATTGTTTTAAGAAAGTTTTAGCAGAATTTAATTCTATAAAAAAAAAACTTACAATTCAACTTTTATAGATAACAAAATGTTAAATAATATGTGCTTACATAAATTGCAACATTAGATATTTAAAAAAATAAATATTAATTTAACTTGCCAAAAAAAAAGGACTAAATGACTCGAAGAGTATTTTTTAGCGTAGCGAATAAGTAACTCCTATGACTAAACGACCGAAAAATATGGTTATCTTGGTAAACTCATTTGAAGTCGAAAGTTGCGTTGTTTCTTATTTTATTTTCATGTCCGTCGTTAAGCATCCGACCCAATGTTGGATTTCTGACTACCGATGTTCACTTCCACAGCCTTATAATTTTGATCACAATCCAGATGAACTTCTTTATCAAGCATTTGGAGAAATTCGCCTTCGTGGAAGACTTTTTGATGAAACTAGTCTGAATTTGCCATTAATGCGGAGGAAAACCCCCCCACGGTTAGTCTGATGGCAAACTAGGGGCCCACAATGTGGCACAATATTTAAGTATGTTTATGCATATTTCTAAGTGTGTATAATAGCGTTGTTATACATAGATAAATTCCATCGCATGGTCCGGCAAGGAACGTGGTAATCTGTATTTTACGGTAATTTATCTTATGCTTGCATAATATCTATATTTTCTTACATTATCTAGTCTTAATACAATTCTAATGGGTTATGCGACATATCCAGTGGAAATTACGGCTACCGAATAAAAAATACAGTATTCGTTCTGAAAATATAGCTTCGACTTCTTTTTTCAGGATCAAGGGTTCAGGACTTTTTCTTTTTGGTAGAAAAAACCATTTGCCAAAATATAATATTTTTCGCTGAATTTACGATTTGGTGAATGCTTAGTGCAGCCCTTAATAATTAGATAGTGAAATAAATTAAATGTGCGGCGACTCTGAATTTGCTTTAACCTGTTACTTACAGTAGAGGGCATATGGAAACCTTCATTTACGCCCCTTCATAAGACTAAGAAGGAAGCAGTCCTTTTTTTATTTATTTATTATTTTTTTCTTATCGTGTAGAGTTGATTGGCTTTTGAAATAATATAGACTAATAACTATCGTAACTTTAAATGACACAAATATCGAAATAGAAGTTTTTATTTAATGGAAATTTTTTGGAGCGACACTATCACGGCAACTTTAATAGCGCAGGAAATGTTTTCAATAAAATACTGAGCCCCTAATGATCTATTCCTCTTATATAAGGCAAGTCTTTTTTTTTCAAATGAATTAAAATTTTAATAGATTAATATCTGGCATTAAAAGGAATTATTTTGTTTTAGATTTCAAAACTAATTGCATACTAAAAAGTTGACTTTAAAGTTTTAAGAAGTAAATTTAAAATTAATTTAGATCATTCGTTAAACGCATAAAGATTGTGAGCTCGTGGTTAGAAAATGGAAATAAAAAACAATTATTATGAAAGTACTGTTGAACAAATATGAAAATGATGTTAAACAAACGTAGTAATCATTTACGACATTTAACCAGACTTGAATAATGTTAAAACTATATAAACTTGTTATGTTTTTACAGTCAGAATTTTCTTTAAACTTTTATTGTGATCTTTAAATGCAGAACAGAGCTCCATAACAGCACATGAAATGTGTATAAAAACAATTTAAAGCAACTCCTTCAATTATGCTAAACATCCTGATGGTCATTGTCTCTATAAAGTTTTTGCTTTACTTCCCAGGAGTTAAATTAACTCCTCTATCATATTCACTAATCATGACTTCTTAATATTTTTCTCTGTTATCTTTACAGTTTTAATTAAAGTTAATAATCATTTGTAGAAAATTAATCTATTTTAGTGTAAAACGTATTGCAAATTCCTGTTTAAAAAAAACACCACAAATGCTTGCATAGAAACTACTTGTATGTTTACATATAAATAGGAGTATGCTTTCACCATTCTTTTTTCGAAATTTTCCCGTTACAATCGCTTCTTTGGTATGGTAGTATAGTATATTATAATAACCTGACAGATTTAGAAAATTATAGGGTAGATATTTGGATACAGTATACAAGCGACATATTCTTCATTTTAACGCTTTTAGTAATATACGTACTTAGAAAAAAAGAAAAATTTAAGTACAGAAATATTTTATTTACGTTACGAGATAGTAAAATAAATTTAATTTTTTTTTATTAAATATAATTTCTAAATATTGATCATGTGCGGGGATTGAGCCCAAGATAAATTTATCTATAATTATTTCCTTTAAATGGTATGTTATAATACAACACCTGACCGAGTTAGAAAATTATAGTTAATATGGGCCTTATATATATATATATACATACAGCATATGATCAACAATTTCTCTATTTCAACGCCATTATACGCACTTAAAAAAATATATACTTTCATATTGAGTACATTTTGGAACCCCTTATTTGACTACAAATATTTCCTTTAGCACTGTAATATAGTAGGTTATAATATAATAACTGGCTGAGTTTGAAAATTATAGGTTATTTTTAAGGGCAGACAGACATGTGGCCATGTCTGTCTGCCCTTAAAAATAACCTGTCTGTATGCCAATAAGTATTTGTACAAGTATGACTGAAGAGAAAATCAAAGTTTATTTATAATCAAAAGTTTGTAAAGCCACCGCGAGAGGCAATTACAGAGTGAACTCTCCGGAGCAAACTTTCAAAAGTCCTTGTGTGACAACTAGTGGTATTTAGTACTAGTGAAAGATTTCTAATCAGCATTTTTTTTATCACCTAAAATATACTGAGTTGGTAATTAAGATCTCACCGTTCCTTTTTTGAAATGTTTAAAATGGGTGATATTTTCTCTGCCGGTTTCATCTGATGCCAATTTTCATGAAAAACTCGGTTTAAGCACTCTTCATTAGGTCGGAATAGCCTGGTCGGTAGGGCAGTTGGGCCCATGTTCATGGGTTCGAACTCCACCGGCCCAAGACCCCCCGTGTAGTAAATGGTGACTGATTTCACGTTAATTCTGCCGGGTCACAAAATCCTCCATGTTCTCATAACAAAGTATACCTCTGCGGGTACAGAACTGGAGATGTATCGTTCTCTGCTATGTATGTATATAATAGTATGTTGAATTGCGTTAAAATGATAAAATTTCAATTCGTAGACTCGTGAAATCGCGAAGATCTATATAGGAAAATGAACGGCGAGTAAAAAAATGCCTAACTCTAATTATTTGTAACCGTTTATATTCTGGAAAAATAAATCGCGTAACCTTTAATCTGAGTTAAAATGAAAGATTGAATTTGACGAACTTTGTAACGCAATGCATTTAAATTTTTTTAAAAATAGTTCAGTATATATATATGACGCTCGGTGGCTGAGTGGTAGCGCTTCGCGCTCCTGTGCCACAGGTTCAGGGTTCGACCCTCGGGCCGGGCAAGGTTGACTTAGCCTTTCATCCCTTCAGTGGTTCAATAAATGAGGAGTACCAAGCATGCTTAGGAACTAAACACTGGGGTTTCCGCGTTCGACTTACCACCTGACCAGAAAATCTGCTCTTGCACCCCAGAGCCCAAGGTCAAGAAAACTGAGATGGGCATAGTAGGCCTTGGCCCTCTATGGGCTGTCGAGCTGAGTTTAGTTTTTTAGTATATATATAAATACACAACTTATTTTTTTGGGCTACAAAATGTTCAAATCCGCTACTTTTGGAACTCCCATTCGCTAGTTTTTAATCTTAAGTTCTGGCAACACTGCTCCTCATACCTGTTTCAGTCTCCAAATGTTTGGTGAGGGACATTACTTCAAATTCAGGAGTCTGCACTTCATTCCCCCTTTGACACATTGATGAATCTATTGTTATGACATCGCCTGCTGGACGAGAGGACAGGCATGATCCCTCACAATCATCAAGAGGATTTAACACACAACAGATTGAACTTTCACATTGCTGCGTAAGGAGCCGAGCAGAGTGAGCGCAACTAGTAAAGAAAAACAATGAGGCATGTACTTACAATAACAACTTTTATTGCACCTTTCTGTACAAGTACAATGAACGGAAATCGTACTTTATTACATTAAAGGGAAATAGAATTTATTATCAACGGATTTATATATTACGACACAACATCAACAGAGATAAATGGAACTTTTCATAAATCTTATATCTTCCTTAAACTAGAAACACTATAGAAACGATGAGGGGAAAAAACGTGCACTAAAATTGAACCTTTTGTTCGTATCAATGATTTCATTTAACAATCTGATTGCTTTGTCAGATACATGAAGCCTTGATAATGCATAAATCCTTTGAGGATTTTGTTAATATGCATTTTCAATGAGGAATATGATTAATTCAGCTTATATATTTTACATTGTTAGTAAACTGCTCGTGTAAAATAATTTATAAACCAATATGCAAAACTTATTTAAAATTTTTTTTCAGAGGTGAGTAAAGGCGTTAACTTTAGAGCAAATGATTTTTTAAACCTTTGCTTTTTTCAAACTTGTTTCATAATAGAGTTTATGACATTTCAAAAATAAAATTGTCCGACTTTTCTACAATTCTAGACTATATTTTATCTATATATTGTAATATTTTGTCAGAAAAAAATGACTTTTTTTATTTGATGTTTCAACAGATTTTGAGAGTGGAAAAAAAAACACAACTAAATGTAGACATTGTGTAAAACTATCGAATTGCGACATCGTTAAAAGGACTCCTTTTAATACATGTTAGAATTATTTACTGTTACTGACAATTCTAAAATAGTTTTGGCATGCCTTTTGAGTTTTGTTTTTGTAGGGAAAAAAAATAACACTCCCCTGAACATAAGTGCATAATCAAATAGAGTGCTAATCCTATAAGTTATTACAATAAGGTGTTTATTTTACCTCATTTAAATTTTAGCAAACAGCATTATAAAAATAAAACATTTACACAATATGAGAAAAAATTGGAAATAATTTAGCAGAAAAAAATTTAGATTTCTCTGTGTACTGTGCAACACACATTTAATTTAATATCCAAAGACTGTAAACGCATCAGACAATTAAATCACATGTTTCGTCCACATTCTGCCAATAAATATTTATTGGAACAATTTTGTTGTATCATTTGAATTTAAAATACCTACTTAACTTTATTATTATTGATGATTGATTAGAAAACTTAAATGATTATCTTTTGAAAAGTATTAGCAATATCGTTAAACAATATCTCTTGTCTTATTACAAATTTTTTTTTATTCGCAATTCAATATTTAGTTCCCTGTAAAAAAAAAACAATAGTAACATTTTCTGTTATGTTAAACATAACAAATAACTTTACTAGTCAATTTAATTATTTCTTAGGATTTCCTAAGTTTATGAAATGCAACTTAAATTTAGTTTTATAAATTATTACTATTTCACTAAATTTCGATTATTTTTTAGCACATACGCTAGTTTATTCATGAATTGTATAAAGTCAAATTATTAGCAGAAAACGTTTAACAATATATAAACTTTACTTTCTAAAAATATTTTGAAAAAGCCATAGTAACTTAAAAAAAGGATAATATTAGACCAAAAAAAAATTTGTTTTGAGAATTTTTTTGCATCTCTGAAGAATCAATTCTCTGTGAAGAAAAATAAATAAAATAAAAATTAATGTTTGAAAGCCCAAACCTTCTGAAAGACCAATTGGATTTTTTTTGGTCATTTTAGACTTGAGTTATTAAAAATTGACTGTAGATAAATCATTTTTATCAATGACATGTTTAACTGCATTTTGCAAAAAATTATTTTCATAGAAAGACTTCATAATAAAAAGGTCTCTTGAAACAAGACTTCATGAATCCCGCAATATATTAAAAAACCCTTTCAACAAAAAAAAGAGATCAATAAAAAACCTCATCTTAATAAAATAAAGCAAAATCATATTTTATTATTTTTTTTTAAATGAAAGAAATAAGCATTAATTTAAATTAATACAATTGAGAAAATTGCTTATGAGACCAGATTATTATTTCTGGATACAATTCTTTAATAAATATTTTATATAGGTTAAAAATATATTTCAAACAAACAGCAACATTTCAGTTTTTTCCCATTCCCTTATTTGTATGAGTTGAAATAAATTTGTAAAAAGAAAAGGAAAAAAAAGATTTAAACACAAAACACAGGAAAATAAAATTTCAAAAGCTATAATAATTCCATAGTAAGTTTAGTTCTTACTCAATAAACCAAATTTATGACAAAACAAATCAACAAAAATATACAAGACTGAAATTGCAAGTAAGTCAACGATTTAATTTAAACGTACTCCTCGAAAATGTGCAGATTCATAAAGGGCAGTACATTGCGAAAATCCGGCATGTAAAATTAAATTCTTTGTGATATGCTTCAGTGCTTTTAAACATTCAGAAATTCAACACTTTAATAAGTAATTTATTAAAAAATGGAAAAAATAATCAGAAAAGTAAAGAAAGTTAAACTAAAGCAAACTGAAAAATACTATGACAAATACATTACTTTTGTAATAATAATGTATAATATAATGTGATTATAATAATAATAATATGATTAATAATAATGAAGATTACTAAATAATAATCATTATATAGTAATCATTAATCATATTATATTATTTTATAAGTGATCATTTTTATATAAATGATAAATTTTATATAATACAATATAAATGATTACTATAATAAATTATTACTTTTAATAAAAGAGTTAACAGGCTTGTATTTTAAGTTTTTTTGGAATCAAATGAAATAAAGACATTTTTTGAAATGTTTATAAAACTCAAAATTAATAACGAAAGTAGACTTTTTTTACGAGTCATGCAAAATAGAAGATCACGAGGTTTATTTATACATAAAATCGATTATTTAAAAAATATTTTAATTTTCTTTAAATTCTGTTGTGTCAAGTAAGTCATCTGCACCTTTATCTATAGAAACAATTTGCAATAACCAATTATGATTTATCCTTAGTTGTAAAGTATTGCTACAACACTACAGTTTCACATTAACAAAGATGATAAAACTTTACTCTTTTTTTTTAAAAATAACTGGTTAAAAACTTTACAAACATGAAATCTACATACAAATAAACATGGTAGCATGAAACACTAATTAAAAACAAATAAAAACTGTTAAAATGCAAACTTCTAATTGGGTAAGATTTTTTTTTGAAAATTAACATTTAATATACAAAATAAGCCTATGAGCTTATTTTCAGAAATACGTTACATTAACTAAAAGATTTATAAAGCTTTAAAGATGCTAGTAATATTTTGAGATCATCATATTTTATCTTCAATATTAAATTTTATTTAAATTAAAATTCTAGAAAAATTGAGCATAATTGTTTTTTTTACTTATTAATTTAAACAGAAATTATCATATAAGTAAGCCACAACTTAAATAAAAAGCATTAATAAATATGCAAAATAATAAAAAAACATAAGATCACAATCTTAATAAATGATTACACAACTGATATAAAATAACTTCTACTTAAAAAAAAAACTTTTTTCCTTGACAGTAAATGTTATTAAATATTAAGCGTACCTTAGTAATAAAAATTTATCTCCAAAAATACCTCATAGTTGTTTAAACACATTGAATGTATTTTGCACATAAAATAATTAACCTTATTAAATATTTTATAGGTAAATAGTGTTTGTATTTATATTAATTAATGTAATAACACCAAAAATAAATAAAAATAATATATACTTTGTCAGTTAAAAATAAATACTAAGACCTGCACTTTTTATGTAACTGTCAAAAATAATTGTCATAAAAAATTTGATAAAAATTAAGCATGTGATAAAGATGTTTGCAAAAGAACAAAACATATAACAAGTTTTTAGCAACTGTTATCAAACAGACTCTTACAATCATTATCTTCAAAAATTAAGTGCACAATTTTTCACCACACATTCATTTGTTAATGCTTAATTAAAATGACTTACGACTGTATTAAGACTAAAAATTGATCAGTTTTAAATCAGAATGAATAAAAAATATTTCTTTTTCATTAATTTTAGAGTAATATTTAAAAAAAAAAAGGAAAGTTGAAGTAAATTTTCCTTCCCTACTAAGGGTCTCTTTAAAAGCTACATTTAAAATTAACTAATTGGAAAACTTTAGAAATTAGGCATCTTATAAACACTGTTTATCATGATAGCCTTAATAGAATAATTTTTAAAACAATATACTTTATTTAAACTATTTAACTCCTAAATTTCACTATTAAATTAGAATCAGATTAGGAACAGTTATTTTAATAAAACTTAACAGCCAGTAAATAACAACAAAAAATATTTTTATATATTTTTGGCAAAAATATAATAACTTTTGAAATATAATGGGAAGACACTTCAAAATGCAGTGCTAAAAATTATTACAATAGAACCCTCATTATACAAAGCCCAGGGGACCAGGGGGGTGAGCTGGAAAATTGAAATCATGGGGGATCCTTTCTATGTCAATTTTATAAGTGTCAGTAAAATTACTCAAAGCAATTTTCAACAATAATAAAGTTTAATAGAAGCCCTTATAGCCATGCGAGTATTAAAAAAACAAAAAGTTTGAAATTCAAATAATGCACACAAAAAAGTGTATGAAGCAATTTGTCACAAAAAGCAAACATTTAAATTATTTAGATACTTGTTTTAAGTTTTACTATATCTACATTTTGAGAGCCTACCAAAAGCTTCTTAAATAAATCACAATTAACAGAGCTGTCAACATGGATAGAAAAAAATCCAGTAGATTTTACGAAATAATATAAATTTCATGATAATTGTTGCATTAGGTACTAAATACTTTACATATTTTCAACATCATCAAATTAGAAAAACTGCAATATTTTCCAGCTAGGATTGTCACTAAATAAACTTGAAATGCTATGTATTATGTTTACACATAATTTTAAAGGCATTTCAATTCATCAAAGATAGTTAAAAGTCTTTTAATTCAAAAAGGGAGTTCTGAATAAATAATAATAATAAAAAAAATTAGAACAAAAAAAGTTTTAAATTGATATTTATAGATGAGGCTCGCTTTATAATGTATCAGTGATAAGCATTTAAATATTCAATCAAGCAGTAATCAGTGAAAACATTATATTTCAATGGGTATTTCTTTTGGGAAACTTAATTTTAGGGAATTTTCTAAAAATGCACAAAAACCAGGAGAATTTTTATTAAACCAGTAGACCAGGAGAAACTGGCCAAAATCCAGGAGAGTTGGCAGATATGGATTGAGGTGAATAAAATAATATATTAGAGTAAAATAACAAAATAATGTAGGAGTATTATTAAAAAAAATCAATATTTAATATAGCATTTTTTCCCTTCTAAAGTTTAGAAGCTTTAAATAATCTTATGTCTGTCTTACACATGTTTTATTTTTCTGACATAAATAAAATAATCCTATGACACAATATCATGAAAAAGAAGACATTCTAAATTTTTTTTTTGGGTCATTTTTTAGCAGTTTTTCAGAATAATCATCACTTTAGTAATTTGATAGAATTGAATGAGGAGTTTAATGACTAAAAAGAAGTAATACATCAGCTAGAATGCAATGCGGTGTAGGGTTGAAAGAGGTATAGTATAACTGAATAGGTGATCAGGCGTTGAATAATTGAGGTTCTACTGTATTTTGCATATAAATTAAATATATTTGATAATAATTTATAATGAGTTTTAAACTTTTGTTTAAATAATAAACAAATAAAACAACATGACATGCAAAACACAAACACTAAAAACCAGTTTGCTGAAAAATTAATTCATGAATTCTTAAACAGATGAATTTCTTTTGATCATTTAACAAGGAAATTAAAATTATAAGTGTTTTATTAAATTGGTCATAACTAGGGTTGCAAGTTTGTTGTAGAATTTCACATAAAATTTAGAAATTTTTGGTGAACACAAATATAAGCATGTAAAAGAGCTGACAAATTGTTTAATTTAATTTTATGCAATATTAAATTTATTCCCATAAACAGAATTTCAAAGAAATATCGCAAAATTTTAAATTATTCTTGATATGTTTTTACGTTCATCAAATATTTGTTTGCTAACATTTCTATATGATTTTTAATGCAAAGTTTTTATAAATTTCACAGTCCTGGCCAATCAGTTAATTGTCATTTCAATTAATTTCTGATAAAGTAAGAGCTAACTTAACCTTTTCTTCCTTTTGTATACTTAGTGCACTATTTGGGAGGCTCTTATTAATTTATAATTGAAAAGATAGTATGACCACCTTACTTAATAATATTTGGACTATCTCTGAACTATTTTCATGTTAAATTGCTATTGATCTATTTTCCTAAACATTTTATCAACAAAAATTTACCAACTTTAAAGCTGCGGAGAAGTAGTAATTGCTGTTAGAATTAGTGTTGTTGAATTTAGAATACCAAGGTGAAAAAAGTTCTCTGTTTAAAAATTGTAACGCTAATCACAGCACTTCAAAAAATTTCTGGATTTAAGAAAAATAAATCATGGAAATGAGCATGAAAATTCACTCCCTGACAAACTTGCAACCCTAATTATAACACATACAACTTCAATAACTTTTTCATGACTAGTAATTGACAAGTCTACAATAATAAATCTGAATAAGATTAAAAATAAATACTAATGGGAAACATAACACATTCGAAAAACGGTTAACAAAAATATGTAAATACAAAGGTACATAAACAAGTTGAATTTAGAGAATAAACAAAATCAAAATAGTTACTATAATCGCATTTCAATCTACTAAAATACAATTTTTCTTAAAAAAATAAAATGAGATTTTATAAAAAGACATGACTAGAGTAAAACACATAGAAAGATATTCCAAAATAAATTCAATTTGCCTTTTTCTACTCTGCTTATGAAATATTAAAACATAAATTTGAATAAAATACAGGGATGTTATATACCAATTAATAACTGTATAATCTATATAACAATTTAATAACTGATTAGAGCAATTGTTAGACATAAACATAGAGGAGATTTTTCGAAGTAACAATGCAGTAAAAACTTTTATATTCAACTAAATTTTAATTTAAGCTATAACTTCTCAAACACTAAAATAAATAAATTGCAGTTAATTTTAACGAATAACAGCCAGCAATGTTAAAAGATTTATTAAACAATGAGAGTGATAGTAATAAACGGTGATTTATGTGATTATATCTTTTCTAAGGTCAAACAAAAAAAAATATTGAGATGATTTAAAGAAATGATAAGAAGTTAAATTGATACTTATATTAATTTGCACAAATGTCCAGTTAAAGCTAAAATGTATTTAAAGAAGAAAAAAAAACATTTCATCTTAAAATAACTTCCACTAATCAGATAGTAATTCTAGTAAAATTTTGTTTTCTATTTATACATAAAATAAAAGTTAAACAGGAATTTAAACACAGAAAATTCTTTTCTTGTTAGTTAATGTGATGGTATAAATACCTGAAGGTTTTGATTCCACTAGCATAATATCTACTTTGAAAGAAATATGAGTACCATATGACTACATAGTTTTGATTTAAACATGAGTTTGATAATAATAAAAAAAAATTCCATGGTAACATGTTTAGCCGCTTTTGAAAAATGTATGACAATAAGCAACTGATTCCACTAATCAATGATTATACATATCGTCTGAAAACTTGTATAAACAATAATTTTTATAAAAATAAAAACAGCTGATCTTTCCCACTTTGTTGTAATATCTATTGTTACCCAACCAATTATCTTAATCACTTAGAAGATTACTGAAATTGTAAAATGCATTTTGAAACAATATATGTACATTGATACTTCAACACCTTGAAAATGTATCACATATATGTGTAAGTTATCGTAAAACATTTATCAATGGAGTGATAATTACATGCACACAGCTAGCATAAAATTTTATAAACTTCAACAAATAAAAATTAGTTCGCAATAAAATTGTTTCATTGATAATAAAATTTCATCAAATACCATCTACTTACGTAATGCACAAACCGAGAGTTTTTTTTTGTACCACAAATGCTAATGAGAGAACATGGGTAAATGCATTCAAGTTTTAAAAAATTCAACACATAAAAAAATAAGCAATTAAAACACTTATTCTTTCCTTAAAGCAAGATTATTTTTTAAAAAATATTCACTACTTGAAAGTAACATTTAACTAAATCTACTTTAGAGTTGCTTAT
Source organism: Parasteatoda tepidariorum (assembly GCF_043381705.1). Taxonomy (NCBI): domain Eukaryota; kingdom Metazoa; phylum Arthropoda; class Arachnida; order Araneae; family Theridiidae; genus Parasteatoda; species Parasteatoda tepidariorum. The sequence continues at coordinate 40,211 of NW_027261905.1, read as the reverse complement.
TTTTATAGAAAATTTCAGGACACTTTCTTTACTTCAAAATAGGAAAGTTATGTGTTACTATTCTTAAGAGCATTACTAGTCGTTTTACTTTAATTTAAGAAAAAACTAAGAAAATTCTTATCAATACTAGGAATCCAACTTGTATTAATGCTTTTACATAGTTAAAGGGTCAATATTTCTGTAATAATTGAGATCATTTTAATTGGAGTAGATTGAATATAGAGTTTAATGGCAATCTTTCAGTGGCATAATACTTTCTGCAAATAAACTAAAATACAAAGCAAAACTTATTATTGATGTTATACTGCTAAATTGTTTGAATTAAGAAAATAAAGGCACTGATTAAAATAAATTAGCAATTAGAGCTTATGAAAATAGCAGAAATATTGTAATAAATAATAATAATAAAAAAAAGAAGAAGAAAGAGTGGCAATTTTTTTTTTTAAAGTCAAGAAAATAAAGCGTTTAAAAAATAATCCATAAAATAAATATTTTTTTACACACACAGTCTTTAAAATCTTTCAAATTATTTAAAATCTTTCAAGACTGTATCAAGTAAAATAAATATTTTTTTGATACTGTCTTTAAAATATTTCCCTAACTTTTTAAAATAGGAACTAAACAATTGTAGCAGATCTATATAACAAAATTGTATGAATCACATTTCTCCATAAACCATAGTTATAAACAATGAAAATAAAACATAAGTTATTTCTGGAGCTGAGCAAGAACCATTAACGGTTCTTGGGTTGTAAGGGAAAAAATATTTACTATGAGGTAACAATTTTCTAAAGTAAACCAAAAGTGATAATTTTTTTGTCGTTAATCTGAATGCTCTTGATAATTTCAGTTTTTTCCGTAACTAAGAGTATTATTATACTTAATTAAATCTAGATAAAATTATTTTATAAACACCTAAATATTTATCTATTGCAGATATACATTGCAAGGTTTAATAAGTTAAACTTAATGGATTGTGAAATGATTTATATAATGCGAAGCCTCAAGTTACTAGGGTTTGCATTAAGATCTTTTATTGTATGGTGTGATTAAATGACAGAAAACCTGCAGCCGACATTTTTTTTAATTTCTGCGTTCTTTCTTTTTATATATCTATATATATAATACACTGGAAAACCTGTTGAGTCAACCACTTTTGCATGTTGGTCATCTATCACCATCAATTTTCAGATAGTTAAAAAGACAATTAAATTGCCATTTTATAAATAGGTCACTTGCCTAAGTGGAACATCAAATTGTTGTACCAAAGTGGTCAACTTGCATAGGCCTCCCCGTAGTTTAAAAAAAAAACAACTTTCAAACAGGAATTGCCAATTATTTTGGAATATCTTCTGAACACTGTTAATGCTATTATTAGTTTGGATGTGAAATATAGATTTTCTTTAGATGGGAAATATAATTGTTTGGAACTTTCCTTGCTTGAGACAATGTGAAAACACTCCAGTCAAAAATTAGATGATACTATTCAATAAATGCTGCACTGATAATACACAAGAAAGGAAATCATCTCCAAAATGGGGAAAACGGTGAGGGATGACATAGATCTACTTCTCCATTGCTCAATTCTGTATCCTTTAAAAAGAAAACACTTCATGTAAAAAAATATGTTTAAATAATAAATTTGCATGTTAAGGAATAAGTAATACATGTTTGAATTTAAGCAATATATTTATATGTTAGGAAGGTCTTTAAGACAGTTCTCATACCTGCCAACATTGGAGAAATAAAACAACAAAGATTTTACTAATCGACCCAATTTTGGGTTAACGACTAGTGATGTTCAACTTTGTAGCCTTATAATTTTGTACCTAATCCAGAAGACAAGGGAACCCGCAGATCAAGTAGTGGGAGAAATTTGCCTTTATGGATGGATTTTTGGTGCAATTAACCCGCATTTGAGTTAGATGGAGAGGAAGACCACGAGAACCTCCCATCAGGGAAGGGGAATCTAATCCGTGATCCGTTTACCACTGAGGGTATTTCACGTCAGAACTGTGGTCAGTGCCAGCCAGATGTGGAATGCGTATCAATCAGTCATTGCTCGGATTGAAATCTGGGTTTACCTGATTAGAAGGTGAACGTGCTATTCCTTGAGCCGTCATGGCTCAAGTTAAACAATTAACACTCAACATACTGCAGTACTGGCATTAGCACCCTCTGTTGATGAATAAAAGAAGTATTTTTGCCATCAATGGATATTTTATCAAAAATTTTTTTTTTTAAAAATTCTTCAATAAATACGGGGAAATTCGAGAATATACAGGTAAACTGGAGATAGTCGTAAAATACAGGAGTCTTCATTACAAAACAGGAGACTTGGCAGGTATGAGTTCTTTTAAAAAGGGGTATACTTTGCATTATCTATAATAATAAAAGGAAGAGTTTACCTGTCTGTCTGAGTGTTTGTCTCTCTCATAACTCAAGAATGATTGAATGTATCATCCTGAAATTTGGAAAGTGGCCACAAGGGCAAATTTAGCCCCCGATACTAAAATTCGCTCCAAATTTTCAAATAGTTCAGTAGACTGCAACAATACTAGGAAGCTTTAATATAGATACTATAGCTGCCAACATGGATAGGAAAAAATCCAATAGATTTTACGAAATATAAATTTCATGATAATTGTTGCATAATGCACTAAATACTTTACGCATAGGGAATTTTAGAGATTTTTATAGTTATCAAAATAGAAAGAACTAGGAGGCTCCGCCCCCTGCTCGCTAACGCTAGCCAAATGGTATCTTTGATTAGTCTAAGAGACATAATAGTATTCTCATGGTGACTCACATTAAGCATTGCTTTATTTATCGAAAAACCTCTCTCAGGATCAGAATTACCATGCGGCAAAATTAAAACAGTTGTAATTAATGTAGTTAAATTCTTATATTTTAGATTATTGCTTTTTTATTTATATTCAGCCTATAACTCTAATTTTTTAGGAACACCAACAAAATTTTATCAGATTTTTAGGAATTTTAGGGTTTGCACATAGTTTTAGGAATTTTATGAATTTTAGGGGGAATGTGACCCCTGGATTGTGGTAAATTTTGACTGCAATGAGTTGACCTTGAGCAACAGCCTTATGCTAAATGATACAGAATACAGTTAATCTTTATTTTGACGAAATGAGCCATTAAAAACATGCTCTGCTTAGTCTATTAACACAAAGGATAAAATCTAAGAATAAATATTAAAAATGGAATATTTTTTTAGTTTCACTAATTTGCACTATAATGAAACACTAGATATGTTATATTTTACTTGTGAAAATTTATTTAAGAAAAAGGAAAAATGCATGTTAAAATGCAACAATTGAAACAGCACAATTATTTTAACAAAGAAAAAAAGTTAAGATAAGTTAAGAAGAAAAGTTAAAGAAAGAAAGATTAAGTGCTTTAAACATATTTATCCATCCTCAAAATAATTAGCAAACATTCTAAAGCATTTTTTAATGATTTTATGAAATATTTTTGAAGCAAAATGCAGTTTACTTACACACGGCAAATTAATAGTCTTAATCATGTAATGATTAGTAACTTTTACATAGTCTAAATCACATTATTCATATTTCATAATAAAGTGATTAGATATGACTGCTATTCCAATAAATTTTTATAAGTTTATTGTTAACAATAATCTGACATCTTAAAATGCAATAATTATTCTAGGTTATTTTTAAAAATAAAAAGGTATTTTTGCATAAATAGTGATCATTTAAAGCACATAACATAGTGCATATAACATCCTCATGTTTGACAATAACTCAGTATTTAAACTATTAAATAATATTTTATATAAAAGCGTTAAGGCTTTTTAAATTAAGTAAAATTAAGGATTGAAATAGAAAAAAAGTTTAAGCATAAAAAAAAAAAAAACTTTGAAAAGTTTATTGCATCAAAATATATAGCTTATTTCAAGAGTCGAAATTCAACTCTTCTTTCAATTGAAGAACTTAGTGTAAGAACAGTTTTAAGCTACACTTTCAATGAAATTGAGATTTTTTTAGGGAAAGAACTTATTAAGTCTTACCTAACTGTATAACATTAATTTAATTCATAATTAGTCATCTGTAAATTTTGAAAATCTTAGAGGAAGAAGGTACTAATTGACAATCTAAGAGTTTTTACAGAATTGAAGAAATTCCAAGTGTATTTGGCAACTAACAGTGAACCATTAAAAGTTTATCTTATCGTAGCAAATTAATATGCCAAGAGAATAAAGGCTGTGAGCTGAATAGTTAAAACATATGTTAGGAATTTACAAAAATTTTGTCAATTGGAAGCTACAGGACAGGAAATAAATGTAAGGCATAAACTTTACTTCCTAATGTCAGTGTAAAGACTTAACATTACTTTCTACGCAAACTCAATAAAATGTCACTTAGAATTTTATTTTGTTAATATAGTGTATACCGTCCAACTCCTATTTTTCAAAAAGCATAGCGTAGAGCTAGATTTTTTTTAAATTTGCTGGATTTGCAACTTTTAGTATATATTTTAAAGTTTTAATTATTAATCCCATTACTAGCTACAAAGAAGTCTATTTATCCACAACTATGTTTGTTAGTGATCCTTAAATCAAACTAATAATCATTTCTCAAATTTCTTTAAAATACTTGCAAGGCAAGAGAGACAAGTCCCACACATGTATGTGCATTCCTACTTAGTTTAAAGATGGTACAAAATTTTAACGCACAATTTTAAAATACAGAAGATTTTAATCTCAGTGTAGAAGGCAGGAAACTTCCACACAATGCAGAAGAGTTAGCAGCTCTTTAATAGTTTTTTTCCCCTTAAATTCAATAACAATGTTAAATTTTCAGCCATTACAAAAATATAATAAAAAATGTTTCTTACTCTTTTGAGTGTTTAAAGTGAAGCTGGTTATCTCCTTAGAAAAAGGTATAAGAGCATTCCAAAAAGAAGAAGATTGCTGACAAAAAACCCACAGCAATTCTGTGTTGCAGACCCTTCGATATTTCAAACCACCGCCTGCTTCTCTCCTATAATTATTTGAGCATACATACATCATTTTGCATTTAACACTGACAAATATTAACATGATACCTATATGGTATCTGCTACATTTAAGATTTTCAAATTAATAACTTTCCATGACTAATTCCAAGAATTTATTATGACTTAACGAAGTTACTATTTTCTCCGACAAAAACACAACAATAAATATAAAAAGGCATTATAATAACATTAATTGAAATGATAGGCATAATCAAAACTGTTATACTCTGCATCTTCATATTTATAGATTTTAAATTTAAAAAACAGAGTAAAGAAAGAGTTCAAGCAATAAAATAGCTGGAAAAAAAATACAAAAGCAAATAATTTTTTTCCTTCTTTTCTGCAAATTATATTCCAGATACTTTTTTTGTTCGTCGGAAAGGAAAGAAATACTCCTGATTTTTATGTTCTCATTTTGAAATTAAATAAAAATAATAACAAAAATTCTGAAATCACAGAAATCTAAAAGATAATTTGCTCTAGAAATGATGTTTTTTCTTTCATTATTTTAAAGAACACCATAATTTTATAAGAACACGATAAAAACATTTTATATTTTAATAAAATGTGACTGTGAGTGGAGATTTTGTTACAAATTCAGATATTCGGAACACCATGAAATTGGAAGGGGGGGGGGAGTAAATTCCATTTTAAAAATTAGATTTTTCGGCGACCTAAATCCACGACTTTCCTTAATTTGTTTAAAAAAATAGTTAAAATCAAGACATTTCATGACAAATTTTGTTCAATACCAAAATTCATGACTTTCCATGATTTCTCATGAATTTCCAGGTTAGCAGATACCCTGCACATCACAAGAATTTAGAATAGAATAGCAACTAATGTGACATAAATTGCGGTATCATTGAGCACTGGTACATGGTGTTTTGTACTCTGCATCCCTATGCAATTTATTGTGTGCAATTAGCACTTGCTGTAAAGCTATCACTTATCAAAAACCTGTGGAATTTGCACTGGATTTCATGGCAAGATTCTGCTGCAAAAAACTCTCCAAAAAAATTTATGTCAGGGTAAATTTCAAAGAAAAAAAAATTAAAATACCAAAATGCATGTTTAAGTGAATTAATCAGGGTTATGGAAACAAGAAATTTAGAAGTCAGAATTGGAAACAGGTAAAAGTTAGACTATGGTAATCAAAAAAAAAGTTTTTTTTTTTTTTAATGTTTTATCTGAGTGATGAAAGGTATTTAAACAAATATTTTTAATAACGTGAAGAAAATATTATTGAAATAAATATTATGACAAATATTAAAACAGTTTACCACCAACCTAATTTATGACATTTAACCCCTTAATGATCAGTTAATTTCTAAGAAGATGGTCATAAAAGTGCCTATTTTTTTATCCCTGAAACTTATATGTGTATGAACAATATATATATATACATTTTTGATTTGTTTTTAGCTTGAAATTTTAAAAAATTAAATTTTTAGGAAAAGCCAACATTCAGGGTA
>NW_027261905.1:10890-31871 GCF_043381705.1 Parasteatoda tepidariorum | reverse complement strand
ATATATAGTCATTTTTAGCTTTTGATTTGTTTTTAGCTTGAAATTTAAAAAAATTAAATTTTTAGGAAAAGCCAACATTTAGGGCTACTATGACTTAATGTTGGCTTTCCAGCAAGCAAGGAAAATTTAAAAAATATGTGTTTTAAACATTAAAAAGGAATTTGATTAAACTTTAGCATAATATATATAAAGATTAGTAATTTTTTCTTGTGTGATAAATTTCAAAGCATAAGATACAGAGGCCAACGTCACAATCTGGACTATAGTACCGAGTTTCCTTCCTACATCTCTTAATGTTTTCATCTTTATTGTTGTGTAAAATGAGAAATAAAATGTTTTCCGGGCAAAAGAAATGAATTATTCTTATTTTATTCTTATTGGCGCATTACTACTGAATACTCTAGCCCGTCAATATCACGGGAGCAAGAAATAGCGGGCGAAAACTAACTCCGTCATTTTCACGGGAGCGAGAAGGAAGGGGATAATCAGGACTCTACTGTATACATACAGCACAAAAAGGATAAAAAAAATTTAAAAAAAAGAATTTCAATACATTTTGTATATATATATATTACTAAATTTATATGTATAATATGAGGATAAAATACAAGAAAAAAAATATTTTTAAGGAAAAGGAGAAAAATTAATAAATAAAAGTTTTTTAAAAATATTAAAAAGTTGGAAAACAAAAATTTTAAAAGATATAATGTCATTGTTAGCTTACACGATTACATCCACAGAACAGAGTCCTTTCTAATATTGTATCGTATGAAGCAAAATACATCAATACAATACGTTAGAAGCACAAAAATGCTTTACTTAAAAAATATTTTTTCCCCTGTTTTCTTTGTAGTTTATCTTATTTTATAGGTTCTGCAGCGTATGTGTGGAAAAATAAAACTTCTCAATTTTCTTTAATAATCTTTTTTCTTGAATTATAGAATTATTTCTCTATTTAATGTGTTCATATATATATATGTATTAATAGTAAGACATTTCCCCTTCGCTCTTTGTGGGAATTGTGCGACCTATTTAATAAACCAATTAAAATTATTAAGATTTCCCTTATTCCCTAAAATGAAACATTTTACAGATTTACTTTGCAAGATTTTCCCTAACTTATATTGAGAAACACAACATTTCGTGACCACACTTTGATGAACGTTTTCTGTCTAATAATTAATAAATAAATTTCGTACCCTCCTTCTCTGCCTAAGACCTGTTTTTTATCCTTCCACTCGGCAACGACGTTATAGATATATGAAAAAAGACTTTACCAAAAATAATAACATAACATGTGAGAAATAGCACACATAAAAGACAGGGAAAATAATCTAAACATAAATTTTAACTAGGGCAAAAAAATAAAAAAAGATTTGGAACAATTAAGTGACGTGAATGTCCCAAACTCCACTCTTACAAAATTTTGCAAGCAAATATTGATAGAAAATTTGGATCATAAATGACTCACCCACTACCCACAATATTCTTGGGTGGGGAGGAGCTGACCTGACACTCATACAGGCCCTCATCTGCCACTTGTGGATATTTAATTGCCCAATTATTTGCATGTAAACACTTTGGAATCGAGTGTCACTTGTGTAAGTATACTCTCCAACAGATGAAAATTCTAATCCAAGACACCTAAAAAAATAATAAATTTATTATACAGGGATGAGATTGGCCAAAAGCTGAATTTCCAAGCAAGTAAATTTTATGTGTGTGCAATCGTTTAATAATATATTACAGATAATTTAAGATAATAAATAACAATGTGTTGACAGAAAATTGTGAATTAATTTATTATTAAATAAATGATTACATCAATACTTAACATTTAACAAAAACTAAAATTACCAATTGAAAAAATAAGCTAGAAATTATATTTTTCTTCAGTTCTCATAAGAGACAATTATTACGTGAGAAACTGTATGATTTAGCAAATTAAAACTACTGAGAACATACATTAACATTCCATTTCTTTTAATTAATACTACTGTCTGATATATTTGCTGTAAATCACGTACTTGATTTACAGCAAATATATCAGTAACGTGACTTTTTAAATTATTTAGAAAAGAAAATAAATTTTTACAATTGGAATCACTATGTTCATATTATAATGTAATCTAGCTAGAGCACTGTGAAACATATCAATAACTGTAAAGTAGGAATAAATATTAACTCCTTAACATACAAAAATTTCTATTTTAGTTTGAAAAATTAAATGATAATCAGTAACTGTTTAGATAATTATTTTTCAATTTATTGCATAAATACATTATACATACAACACTATTTTTTAAATTTTGGATTTTGGTGCTGAGTTAATTAACTCTTTTTTCAAAAAAAATTTTTTTATCACTTTTTAAATTATTGCTTTTGTTAGCTATATCTTTTATGTTCGCTATATCCTTTTTTGTGTTTAATTTCCGATTGCTGAAAATGCATCATGTTTCACAAAGCAAGCAAAAAATCCTCTAATAAGATCAAATTGTGTGTAATGCAGCTTGTGAGTGGTTGTTGCTTCAGTTGGAAAAAGTTTTATATATTCTTGTAGTAATAGCAAAACTGACACAAACCAGGGTTGCCGCTCAAATCTGGAAAAAAAATTACCTGTTCAAATTATACACAATATATTAAGAGGAAACAACAATTACTGTGCTCCTGTGTGAGCTATATTGGGCTAACTATATTTATTAGTTTCAATTGCTGGAAAAACAGCTGAACATACTTAAATAATGCTATAGTAAATTAAATAGTTTAGTATAGCTGAAATATCATGGTTAAATATCCTGCATCGAGTGGTCACCATTTTTTAAAAGGCAAAAATAAGAAATAAAATTCCCTGTATTTTCCCAGTATGCAAAGAAAAAATCAAAATTCCCTGCATTTTCCCTGTTATTTTAGGAGATTTTTAAATTTCCTGTATTTTCCAGGTTTTCCCTGTTCTCCCTGTGGAGTGGCAACCCTGCAAACAGATTGGTGATTTAGTTGTTAGTCCGTCTTCAAACATCTTTTGAGAAATCATACTTTTTATTCTTTGCATGCACAGAATGTAAGTTTTGAATATATTCTCTTCCAGTTTCGCTGATATTGTAATGCCCAAATATACTAATAATCGTTGATAAAAAAAACAGTCACCTTTATAGCAACTAATTCAAGAAAACACGAAATTACTTTTAACAGGAATTGCAATAGTTGATCTTAAAATCGCGTGAACACAAATTGCAATCTTGGATTTTTAAATCATGTGAATATAAATCCCGATAATGGATTTCGAAATCACATGAATATGAAACTCGATATTAAATTTTGAAAATGAGAAAATACAAACTGCGATATAGAACTTTTAAATCGCGTAAATACGAATAACGATGCATAATTTTTAGATCGTGTGAATACGAATCCCAATGCCCTATTTTTAAATCACGTATAAATACGAAAATCGATGTTTGATATTATAACCGCATGAGCGAATCACGACATTGGGTTTTAAAATTGTGTGAATACAAATTGCTACATGGGTTTTTAAAAACGCTTGATACAAATCGCGATATCGGATTTTTAAATCTCGTAAATAAGAATCGCAACGTGCAACTTTTAAATCATGTAAATACGAAAGCTATGTTTGATACTAAAATCGCGTGAATAAGAATCGAGATATTTGCAGATTCCGGACTTTAGCGTCGGTTGAATTACGAAAATACGAGCTATCTGGCAAGTGGGTAAAAAATCGGAAAAACTTATCTTCTGCGATTAAAAGCGAAGAAAATAGCTATGCAGTTCGAATTTTCTGTTTATCTTTAAAAATTGGAAATAAATATAATTAGTTTATTCCAACGGCTGAAAAAGCGGAATATTTATTTAAAAAAAAAGCTACATTTTTAAAGAATCAGAGTTTTCGTTTAAAAGGCTGAATTTCGATCGACAAAGGTGAAATATTTATAATAAAAAAGCTAAACTTTTGGAGACTCGGAGTTTTTGATTAAAAGTCTGAATTTCGAGAGACATAAGTGAACAAAAAGCGGAAAAATCTCATCCCTGATTATATTTACGCAATTCAGTACCAAGGTACCAATACATATCTAAAATTGTTGTTGTCTTTTTTATTTTTTACCAAAACACTATTTAATAAGCAAGTATCATGTGCAAGAAAAATGAGGAAACCTGGACAATATTATAAGATATAACATGCAGGGGTGATTGTGGGCCCAACTCAAATATCCTGAAAATTTCTGAGTAAAATCATTCAAAAAATTAATATCTTTATAAATTTAAATAATTGAAATTTTCAAAACATGATATTATAAATGAATTATATGCAGCATAATTTAAATGAATAATTATGTGTAAGTTTACTTTTATCTTCAATCACATTTATCATTCTATCAGAAAAAATATTTACAAATAAAAGAGATGCCAAGTACAAATTCTAGTTCCTAAATTTTTAAATAAAATATACAAGAATTTTTATAAATATATGTGATCGATGATTTCTTGAAACATCAGGACTTAGGATTTCCGGAAACTTTCGGATTGCAGTTAGCGAAAGATCCGGAAATCCGGATTTTTTCCGAAACACAATCGCCTCTGAATATGAAACTTTTAACACAGGGTGCGTAGCCAAATCTTTAAACAAAAAATAAGCATTTTTTTAACATTTAAAAATATTTTTAAGCACTATATACATTAACAAAATGCAAAATAATTTTCAAAGACTTTAAATGACCGCGATAAAATAACTAGTCTCTGACAATGAAATCTTTTCTTGATTACATTAGTCATTATAAAATGATCAAGAGATTTTTTGATTCGATATCAGAGGGTGGAAATGAGGACTGAAGTTGAGAATAATTTGCAAAATGCAGCAGAGTTGCACATAAGAGTGCAATAATCTCACTGAAACTCAGCTGAGTAGATGCACAAGAGGACTCGTAAGTATTTAATCAAACATGTAAAATGATTGGTGCTTTCATACGTTATGAACCAAGAGTACACCGAAGTAGAGTGTGGTACAATAATGGTTTGGGAAAACTTTGAATAGAACAATGAGAAAATCACGCTTTTGCATAATACATGGCGAAAATCGACAAGATAAAGAAAAAAATTTCATTTTCAAAAAGGGAAAATTAAGCACTTCTTAAAAATACCCAATAAAAAAAAGCAGTTTTAAGGTCTTTTCAAAAACGAAAATTGAAAATAAGCACCTTTAAGCATTTTTTAAAAACGCTACACACCCTGTTACACCTGAAATCAAATCTGAAGGAAAATGATAAAATTAGGAAATGGAACAAGCAAAATATATCAAATTTTAGAAAGAAAAATTATTGAAAGTTGACCAGCTGGTAAAAAGAAAATTTCTAATAATGTTTTAGCACTTGATACTATTCCCTTGATTACATTTTCTGATTTTTTTTAAATCAAATTTCTTTCATTCACTGTACTTTAATTTTAGAAGCATTAAAAATGTGGCTTTTCCTACTTTTTCCAAATGAAATTTTTTTTAAAAGACATTAAATTAAAATATAAAAAAAACTGGTTTACTGTGTAAAAAATAAATCAGATTCTAAGTGAGTTGTGAATTTAATTTATTATGAGAGTTAAAAAAATTTAATTATGCATAGTCATTTAGAAAAATTAATATGATTTAAAACTATTGAATTCAAATAATTTATCTCTGAAATAGGAATTTCAAAATGTACTTGCAAGTAGGTAAAAAATATAACTGAATCCTTAATGTAAAATAGTACAGGAGAATGGCTCACCTTGGGACATTTTTATTTTTGGCCTTAAATTTCAAATTAACTTTTAGTTCTTTTAGATTCAAATAAATTTCAGCATCACCTAACCTTGGAACACATTTTGATTCTATTGATTGAGCAGTTAGGAATTTATTAAGATTTTTATTTTTGAAGCATGTTTCATTACTTTATATAAATGTTTAATTAGTTGTAAAAATAATTTTTAATGAAGTTATTTTTAATAAAGGATAATATAATGAAGTATAAAGCTTTCCCTTTAGAAGTTATCAAATTTAATTGTTCTAATGCTAAGCCTAAAAGTATGAAAGTTTACAATTTCATATTAAGTATTTAGTGCACCTCGGGACAGATGAAGGTGGCCCACCTAGGGACGCTACATATACAAAATTAATCCTTATTAAAAAAAAGATTTTTAACAAAAAGATAATGTGCATGCAAAATATTTTTTAATTTATATAATCTTTGTTTATTAATAGTTATTATTTCTTATTTTAGGAATTCATTAGACTTGAATAATAACAAGAAAGCAAAAAGTATAAAATAATGCAGCAGTTGTTGCTAACAATGTTGAAAAAGCTGCCGCAAATTTTATCAGAGGAAATGACTTATAAGAAAGCTGTTGAATTCTACATTATTAGTAAGACCATTTTGAACTGCCTTTTTATTTCCTTTTTTTAAAAAAAAGAGAGCAGCCAAATTCTAACTTTCAATATATTTTAAATATACAGATTTGCAAAATATTCACAGATGAGGAAGAAACAAATTTGGTACACTATATATAACAAGCCTCCAGGTACCATTAAGGATTAACAATATGTGATGCACATGCACAAGAGTGTGCTTCGCCAAACCAAATGAACATTCCTCCAAACCGAGAGAATGAAAAAAAAATCTAGGAAAATGAGGATTTATTGCTCTCAGAATTAGTGAGAAATACATTCAGAAGAAAACCAGTAATTAGTGATTTATGCAATGACAACAGTGATGATGATGCTTGCAGCTTAAATGAAATGAACAGTGAAAGTGACTACAAAATATTTAATAAGAAAAAAGTTCATCTACAAAAAATTAGTGAAATAAGATTACATATTAGAGATTTTGCTCTTATCAAATTTGCTGGTAAAAGATCTGATGCTGCCTTTGTAGGTTGCGTTGAAAGAGTTGATGGATATGAGTAAGAATTATCAGTTTTGAGAAGAGTGAATCAATCTGTAACATTTATTTATCCCAAAAAAGAAGACAAATCATACAAAGATTTAAATGACATTTTGTTAAAATTTAAAGAAGCAGAGCAAAGTACTGAACGTTCTTCAGGTTTGCTATTTGATTCTGAACAACTGGATTTGCATACAAGAAGTTGAAACTAACAAAATAAAACTTTATTAACAAAATTAAAAAATGTAAATTTATTTAGTTATACTATTTTTAGAAAATTTCTACTTCATTTTTCGCATCTTCTTAACTGTCCCAAGGTGCCCCACTAGGAGGTACAACTTGGGACAGATAACAAGGTAACTAAACATTTTTTAAAATTTTTCTAAGACAGATATAAAATTAAAACCTAGTTAAAAATGTTTTCAAATGTTACAAGAATACCTGGTAAAATTTTGACAATAATTTATCAAAATAAAATGAAAATAAAAAAGTGTCCTAAGGTGAGCCACTCTCCCCTATACATCTTTCTCCTTAATTAACACTTAATAAGTATATTGTATTGACATAACAATTATTATGTAATTAAATGACATAACAACTAACAGTGAATATTATGAACATCAAACTAAACTCCAATTTGCCAATTCACCATACCAGCTATATGACTACTTTAACAGGTTATTTGAAATTTTGCACAGAGTGATATATTTGATGACAGCATAAACATTATTTTAAAATACAAAAAGATTTACAAAGCAGCTGTCCTTTTACAAAGCAGCTAATACTTATTGGCCATTCACAACAAAGTACCTTGCCTGCTTAATTTAGTGAACAATTCTGTATAATATTAATAAGAATCAAAAGTAGTAATATGAATGAGTAGCTTAAAAAACATACTGAATTGCGTATAAATTTTAACCAGAGCAATGTATTTACTATATATATATGTTCAGTAAGAAGAAAATATTGATTAAAAAAATTAAACAAACTTGAACGATGAATGTTTCTCCACCCCATCCAGGTGTTGTTCCAATCATACTCATATAACATTCACAAAATTGTGTAGTCCGTGACACACACCCTGAAAATGCAAGCAATCATAATTGAGTACACTTTCTTATTATTACTTTCAAATTATTTGTAAAAATAGAAACAAAAAAAAATTGGACAAATGTAAAAAAAAAAAAAATTGTCTGTTTGTTTACATTAAAAAAAATACATTTGATTTTAGTAAACCAAAGCCTAAAGAGCATGGCTCCAAGCCTTTTCAACCCACAAGCCATAAATATTCTTTGATCAATAAAATTTATAGTTTCTATGTGACATCCTAATTCTTAATTTGATGATGATTCTTTTTATCAATGCACTAAAAAAAAACTATAACAGCACAGATCAAAAACTTAAATAATGATATCATATTTGAAATTTAGGGACCACTTTCAAAGCATTTAGTTGAAGAGGTATCGAAGGTGCCAAAATCCTTTTTCAAATCACTACATTAGACTGTCCTTTCATAATATCATTTTAACAGGGTTGCCACTCAAATCTGGAGGGGAAAAAATTCCCTGTGTTTTCCCTGTACATATTATACACAATATATAAAGAAGAAACACAACAATTTCTGTGTTCTTGTGTGAGCTAACTATATTTATTAATTTAAATTGCTGGAACAGCTGAATATACTTAATGCTATAGTAAATAAATAGTTTAATGTAGCTGAAACATCATCCTTAAATATCCCATAGATTATGCATTGAGAGGTCACCATTTTTTAAAAAGAAAATAAGAAACGAAATTCCCTATTCTCCCTGTAGAGTGGCAACCCTGTTCAAGTTACCCTAGATAATTAAAGATATAAATATTTTATCCATGTAACTTTTATATTGTTCATTTTCAAATAAAAATTAAAGGTTGAGCATCACATTTTTGCATCTTCCTTCACACAATAACTTGATGAATAAAAATCTCTATACAAAAATATTGCACTTGCAAACAAAACATTTCAGCTTTATAATTAATCAGTTATAAAAATTTTGATCAGTTTTCTCATCATTTAGAACGATTGTGGTAAAAACAAAAATGTAAATTTTTGAAGTTGAATAAGAGGTTGAAGTTGAGTAAATCTTTAGGTCAAGAGGGTGCAGGGAAGGGACAAATGTTTTTATTTCCTACTATGTGTCGGAAAGAATCTGTTTTCTGACAATAAGTTGCTGTCAAGCAAACATAAAGAAAGGGCATGCTGAATTTGTTTTCTCTATGAGTTTTGAAGGGGAAATGCATAGTATACGCATATCAGTGAACAAATAGAAGGTGAAAAAGAAATAAAAAAGAAAAATACATCCCTATACTTTACTCAGAAAAAGTAAAAAAAGTGACATGGAAATACAAAATATTAATAAGAATATGAAAACGATTAAAATACCGCTATTGTTTATTCAATAAAGTAAGAATAATCAGTTTCCTGTGTGAAAAAGCAAAACGCTAAAATTTTAAAAAGAAAAAAGTTAAATTGTAAACTAAAGAGAAGGATACTATACTAAAAAAATATAAAAATTTAAGGGTAAAATTTTCAACTACATAATGTTTAGATATGTTGTAACCATTTATTAACTAGGCAGCTGTTAACTTAAACAGTTAGATAAAAAAAAAAGCTTGGAAACAATTTTAGAAATTGAAAATAAATTACTATTTGCTACATTTTATAAAATAGTTACCAATTTTATTTGTTTGAAAATTTAGAAAAAAGTGTAATTCTGTATAACTTTTAAAATTTCTAATACACTTACCGAAAACAAAGTTAGAAATTGATTAAAAGCAAACACACATACAACAAATTTAATGTAACAGAAAAGTAAAGATAATTTTAAATTTATCCTCGTTCATGATAACATTTGGAAATGTGACATCAAATCTAGGGCAGCTTATAGGTCCCTTCTTGCTTAGAAAGCAACATATCTTTTGCAGAAATTTCTCATTATGTTTCTCTAAAATAAGTCAGCAGATACACACGAGAAAGTCGAGTAAAGATGTAGCCAAATGTTACTTATTCACGGCTCTAATAATTATATTTATTCTTAAGCTTATTAGCTTAAATTTTTTTTGTATGTTTCATTTTCTTTACAATGGTTTGATTCTGTTCGGAAAAAATTGCTCTCGACATTTCATTTCAATAAAGTTTTAAATTTCACTATGAACATTTCTTCAGAAATACAATTTTCTTTTATTGACCTGGTTTTTTTTAATACAGTGAACTCTCCCTACTGCAATATCCAACAATAACTCCCTAATAACAGAACATAGAACAATAACTCCCTTTATTACGTTAATATTTCGTGGTCCCGACAAATTTGCATATGAATTAATGTCATATTCCTCTCAATCAGTGTTTTCATCATAGAAAAAAAATGGGTGAGAATTTCTCACCCTTTCTCAAACACAGGGTGAGATTTAAAAAAGTTAAGTGAGATTTCTAAAAAAACACAAAAACTCTTGAAAAAAAAATCATTTCTTTAATTATAATACATTTTTAACTTCTTCTACTTTTTAAAGCATTGAATATTTTTGATGCATCATCATAGAAGACTTTGCCTTTACAAGGTCCATCTTGCATAAGTGCATAAAAACGTCTTACATGAAGAAACCTTACCTACGGTAAATGCGTGGTTGCGGACAAATGTGTTCTGAAAGGGGTTGTGTTCTGTTGTTCGAAAAGGTTCTGAACAATACTGGTAAATAGGGAAGCTAGGTAATGGGGCAGATGTTGAAAATAATGAAAGATCCAGTAAGAAAAGTGAAACGGATTTTATTCTAAATGGCGTAATTCGAAGCTTTTTCCAAAATGCGAGAAATTCGCGAATTTTGAAATTGATTTATAGAATGCGCGAATTTCTCGCGGTAATCATTTTTTAATGCGAGAAAAGAAAAAAATATGCGAGATTCTCGCGCTGTAGTGAAAACACTGTCTCAATATTATGATATTCTCTGAAGCAATAAGCCGCTGTAAAATAATTTTTTTTCTAAATTTCAACCATATTTTCTCCATTTATAATTGGTTTTCAAATAATGTTAAAAAAATCTCATTTCATCATCTTTTGCCATTTTTTCCACCTTTTCTGACCACCTCAAGAAGTTCCATCCTTAGAATCGCCTCCCTTATCTCTTTAAGGAGTCACAGATGCAACATTCCTATTTGATTTCATTCCCTTTATGTCAAAAGCTGATCATGAGTCACAAATGACCGCAAGCATCACATTAACAGCTTTTTTCTGTAGAGGGTGGGTGGATCCCCATTCACAAACGAAAATCATTTTCATGCTTTTCAGTTTCAAAGCATACTTTGTTGGTTGACTTAACAGTCAAAAAAATGAGAAGAGTTAAACAATCTTCAACATTTATTTACCCCAAAAAAGAAGACAAATTATACATAGATTCAAATGACATTTTGCTAAAATTTAAAGAAGCAGAGCAAAGTACTGAACGTTCTTTAGGTTTGGTATTTGATTCTGAACAATTTGATTTGCATACAGGAACTTAAAACTGACAAAATAAAGCTTTACTAACAATATTAGAAAATGCAAATTTATTTAGTTATACAATTTTTAGAAAATTTCTACTTAACTCTTCATATCTGTTTAACTGTCCCAAGGTGCCCCACTAGGAAGTTCACTTTGGGACAAATAACAAGGTAACTAAATAAATGTTTTTCATTTTTTTCCATGACAGATACAAAATGAAAACCTAGTTAAAAATGTTTTCGAATGTTACAAGAATACTAGGTAAGATTTTTACAATAATTGATCAAAAAATGAAAATAAAAAAGTGTCCCAAGTTGAGCCACTTTCCCCTAATAAAAAACCACCCTCAAAAGTAGACTAATGAAATATTGCTTTAAAGCTACAAATCAAATAAATCTGTTATGTAAAAGTATACTTTTATTGATATTCTACAATTTTTTATCTTGTAGTATAAAAGAAATCCAAGATTAAAACAGGATTCCTACTCTTTTAACAAAGCAAAAATTAAGCACTTTTAAGGACTTTTTTCAAAAAATTAAGGACTTTAAAAATGGTATAATTGTTTATTAGCGTCAAATAAATATATATATACCATCAAAAACAGTGTTAATTACTTAACTTTCTAAAAAAATCAATAAATAACAAAATAATAAAAAAAAACTATTTTATTATAATGTAAGTACTGATAAAATTGTATTAATAAACAGGGCTCACCAAACTAAGACCAGACAATTTTTGCAAACTAGTGTTGGTTTTTTTTAAAAAAAATTTTCAGATTGTCAAGAATTAACAAAATCTATGAAATTTATCTATATTCCCTTTTTACTAATTTCATTCAAAATTAATCGTAAAATTAGGTTTAGAAATTAAAATTTGCAATTTTCTCATAAATTAAAAAAAAAGAGTAAATAAAAAAATTTGGGAAAAATATTGAAAAAATTATTTTAAGTTTTTATATTTGCTACCAGACATGCATCACATGTTCAGCTGTGAACCAATTTTGGTAAACATTCAGTTACGGCAAATTTTTTTTCTTCCTTCTCTGAACAAAATGTTTAATTTAAAAGGGTAGATATTAAAAAAATAATACTAAGAAGTTGAATTAGAATCATGAATGAGAATAGTTTTCTTAACTACGTCATGTTAAATAAAGTCCTATTTCAAGTAAAAATGGGTCATACTGTTATCTAAGCACTTTAAATCATTCCACTTTATTTTAGTTAAGCTTCATAAGGCTTAACTTAATATGTATATAAATATGTGTGTGTGTGTATATATATATATATATATATATATACNACAGGGTGAGCCAGTCAAACCTGCATTTTTGAAATGACTGTAAAAAATAAACGGATGGATATTTCAAAATTTTATTGTTACTATCTTAATCTACATTAAAAAGTATTTAAGAAACAACATTCACTGTTTAAAAATAATGCCAGTAAGATGGTGTCCTTCCCGATCAAGACATTCTTGCACGCGATTTCTGAAACTGCCCATCTCATCTGAGGAATTCTCTTGTACTGCCATCTCTTCTGCTTCTTGTTTCACCATTTGTCTTAAAGTTTTTCACCCATAATTTGATTGAATTAACAGACGGCACTGGCCAATTTCAATTAATTTGAAAATTCGTCCGGAAATGACGCTGAGCGGCTGCATAACTACAACTTTGGTAAAACGCTTTCTCAGCGAACGAACGTTGTTGTTTAGATCACTGCTCCATGGCTACTGAAATGCTTAGTTGTGGGGGACACAATGGTAACCTTGGTAACTCGCTCTGCCCACTTTCACGGCACTCCCGCCCTTTTCAAAAATGCAGGTTTGACTGGCTCACCCTGTATTTAAATTCATTGCAATAAATATTTTTATGAAAATTTTTATAGAATAAAAATACAATTATGTTTAAGATTTATAATTTTCAAAAAAATATATTTTTTATTAGTTCTTAGTGAAGCATATAAATAAGGTCTAAAATTATTTTTCATAGGTATCAACACATTCCTATGTCCAGAAAATTGGTAAGGTAACTTAATTAACAAATTATTTATATTTTCATTATTTATAGACATTTACTTTTAATATTTCTTCATTATCTTCTATCATTCTTAATATTATTCACTACTATTATTATGACTTGATATTTTATTTTTATCATGAATTAATAGTTTTGAAAAAATATATTAAAAAATTATATGAAAAACATATTGAAAATGGTATGCAACTTAACCATTTTGAAATTATTACTCAACAGCCAAAGTGTTATATTTACTTTTATGATGAGTTTACAATTATTTCCAGCCATATTAAGAATTAACTTTTCATAATATTACTAAATCTAACAAAAAACATACTAATTTTAAAACAACCAAAAGTTAAATAGAAATTTTAAAAAAAACAACAACAGTATTTTAAGTTGCAATGTTAACTGGGAAAAATGATTATTAAAATCTAAGTTTGAATTTTATTCTAGTAGACATTAGTAACAAAGTTTCGGATCTTTTAATTGAGTAGGTTTAATTTTTTATGTAATAATCTGTTTATCCTTAAGAAATAAAAACAATAGCGTAACAATCTAAAACTTTAAAAAAAAATTTACATGGCAGCAAAACATGTTATTAATAGTTACTAAACATTTAATTTTCTTGTTAGGAGCAAATCATGCATTCTTATTTACTACTCAGGAATAAAAATTTAAAGTATTTTTGAAAAAAAAAATTTGAGGTTTTAACCAAAAAATAGAAGCATACAAAATCTAGAAATACTAGCTTTGAACTTGATAAACTCAATGTTGAATATCATCTTAGATGTTTCATAAAAGTTTAAAACTAAATTTATTTTCACTTATTCTGCTTGTTCTGAGTCAGCAATTTCTAATCTTTTATTAAATATAAAGTAAATTTCATACGAAATGAAAAAATTCCCAAATTTTCTTGTGGAAAATTCAACAGTTAATAATTGCCAGATCAATTTCAGAGTTGATAGTTGATTTAAAGATCAATCACTTTTCACTTTTAACCGAGACAAATTCAAACACAAAGTAGCTAAAACATTACATCCTTATATTGCAGAAATTTCACTCGAAATTGAATACATAGTGTTAAGGGAGAAATTTCAGTCTATATGTTTAGCATAAAAACAATAAGATGAAATTACCTGAAAAAAATACTTCCTGTAGTCGACCTAACATGGCTTTAAACCAATAATTGTTGAAATCCACACCTTCTGCTTCACATCGAGCTATATGTTCGGTCAAAAGCATGATGCACCTCTAAGAAAAATAAGTACAACAAATTAAACTTTAAATATACATTTCTATAGTTGAACTGTTTGATTTATTACATTCACTTCAGGAAATCAGATAGTTTCAACCTTATTAAAAAAAAATTAAATTGGGACAGCACATTTTAGTGAGGTCTTAAACAGATCATAAACTTGACAGTTACAAAGAAAAATATTAAATAATCTGATAAAATTAGAAATATACAATCTACTGTCAAATGCAACCCTCAATGAATTCACCCTACTTTCAATATATTACCTTGCATTCCAATCAAAAATTAGTCTGAAAAATCAACTAGCTTACAAATTTCTATAATTGTCCTTCCGACTCATTTCAAAATACTTTAATTAAACATCTAAATTCCAACATTGAAACAGCAAACTGTAAAAGTACTAATTTAAGGTGCATAAAGAGTTAAATCTTTGGACCAATAAAATAAAACCAATAACCAAAACAAATCTGATTCTAATACTTTTGAAACAAAGATGAATAATTTATATGTATACAGTAAAAAAAAATTATTAAATAATTTCAAGAATATTGAAAAACTATTACAAGTAATTTTAATATAAATAAATAGTGCTAAACTCGGAGCTTTCAATAAAATAGTGGCTTTAGTTGCCTCAGATATGAAATAGTTTCTCTCTAACAAATTCTTAAAATATTTGCACCTTAATGATATAAAATTACCCAAATAAAGTATTTTTTAAAACATTTACACTTTATAAAGTATATATAATAGGTTAATTTGAAATACACAAAAAAACAGAAGCCTTAAACTCAACCTGCTGTAGATGCATATCATGTTATGTGGATAATTTAAGAAATTCTCAAAATAATTGAATAAAGAGAAAATGCATCAGAAGAAAAATTTGTACAACATATCATGTATTGTGCTACATAAACATTTTTCAGAGCATAATAATTGTAAATACACAAAGAAATATTAAATTTAATGTTTTTAAAATACACATACACTGTACTGATATTTTATAAACTCTATTTAATTTTCCAATGGAAAAATAATAATTAAATATTGAATTATAATTTTACCAAAAATTATAAGCTGCACTGGGTTTTATTACTAAAAACAAAAACAAAAAAAATTATTATGTAGCAATTATTAAAAGTCATGAAGTAGGAATCTTGCTTAGATTTTATTTTTAAATTAGATCATATCTTGCAGGTCTCCTAAATTAAATATGACAATTATATGAGAATACATAGTAGTCTAAATTACATAAAAATGAAATGAAAAAAAATAAAAAATTAGGTAAAATTGTAAAAGGTTTTTAATATATTTTATTTGATGACTAAAGTTTAAATACAATCATTAAAGTAAACAAGTTTTAAATATTTGCATATTTTTTAGTTTTAAAAAATATACAAGTTTTATTACTAAATATGCAATTTATTATTTTTGAAACAGTTTTAAGGATGCTACTAACTCATTAAAAAAACGGGCTAAGAACACTGGAATAAATTAAACATCACGTTTACAAAAACAAAAAGAATTAAAAGTGAATTCAACTATGTTTTCTTATGAAGCTAAATTAAATTCTGAAATTTTACATTAATATGCAACCGTCAAAAACAACAGGTTTGAGGATTGTTTTTCCTTGCAATAAACCAAGACAGCGGAATGTTTTCATGCCCCATTAGGGGCTGTAATTGCACTGGTCGAACAGAGTGGGGGAAAAAACTTTTATAAGAGGATTAAATATGGATAATGGAATATAGCAAATTGATAATTTAATGAATTGATTTTTTAAAAAAATTACCAATTTTTTGCAATTGATTGTAAAATAGCAGATTTTTTTAATATAAATATATTAATGAAATTAGTCCAAATTAGTCGCCTATTCTTAAAAATTATCATTTCAGTTGCCTTTTTAGTTGACAATAGCAGCTCTGAAACCTTCAACATATTTGACTTTAAAATATTATGTATAAATTTTTTAGCCAGATTGATTTTGATTTTATTGCAATAAAGAACACTTAATTTATTACTTGACATAAAAACCGAATTCCTAGGTCAACAGGGGGGAATTAGGATATTGACTGAGTCTGTGTGACACCCTTAATGATGACTAAGAAAAACAACAACAAAAAAAAGGTGTTAAGAAAATAAATTTTTTTTAACTAAAACAAAACTGCCAATTGGAGAGCTAACCAAAATAAATCCTTACCAGGAAAATAATTAAGAAAAATTTTTTTCACTCTGGGCTGCATCTAATTTTTCTTCCATTCCTTCAATCATTTCTTTTGATGGTCGTACATGATTAGAATCTTCCTCATCGTCTTCTTCCATTGCATCATCTTCCTATTTGATGTGTAACCAAAATTTAAAAAGAAAAAACAAAACGTTTTAAAGAAAGAGTAGATAAATAACAAATTTATAAAAAGATTAGAGAATAATATTTAAATTGAAATAGAAAAGTAAGTTGAAATAGAACAAAATAAAATACAGGACTTTATCAGAAGACACCCTTTGCATTTTAATGTGGGAGGGTTTCAGAGAACAATTGTTTAACAAATTAAAAGTGTTACTCTAGTCTCAAAGCTCCATTTGTAAAAAATAGATAAAATATAGAACATTAGTAATCAGAATCAATGCATAAAAATTAATACATTTTATAAACCAAAAATAAACAAAATATACAGGTAAAAATTTCAATAAAACTCACCGAAAATAAACCTTACTCACCTAAACTAACAAAATTTTATTCCAAAACCTATTTTAGATTGAAATAGATATATGCGTCAAAATAACATTTGGCCAGCAGAAAGAAATAATAGAGAAAATGAAGCTCCCAGATAAAAATTATAATAGATTGCATGATATTTAACCAGATTTTTTTTAAAGAATATGATTAGATAAATAACAATCTAATCATAAAGTCAATTCAATTTACGAAGTCAATTTCGATACATAAGAGGTAAATAAACACATAGAAACATTAAATCAAATTAGAAAAGCGCACAAGACAGCTGAAACCAAATTTGCTTTATATAAAATAGAAATAAAACATATATAAAATCTTTACAATTAAAATATAAATGTGTGTTTGCAAAACAATATTTCATCAGGGGACACACTGCCTGCAAACTAACAAGAGCCTTTCTGTAATAATAACAGATAAATAACAATACATTATATCAGCAGTCGGTTAAAATTTTTTGTTTAACTTGATCGGTAAAACAATACAATCAGTTCAATTGGATACTACCAACGTCCCCCTCTTCTAAAAGAAAACATTAGAATTCAATGTCCATTAGAACATCAAAACATGCGTTAAACACTTCAAAAACATGTGTTAAACATTTTTGCACTTTCCAAAATAAAAAAAAAAGACTTGTACTTAAAAGTTGTTTTAATGCAAAAAGATTCATATGTTTTTCAAAACTCTTATTTCTTTTGTCGTTATCACACAATGAACATGAATTCCCTTTAAATGAAGGAAGAAAAATCACCAACTTTAAATTTTAATTCTAATTAATGATTTGAGATCTGCTATCAAAGAAGTGGTAATATATTGGAATCAGATTTAATATATTAGAATCAGATTTAAACATAGATCACATGTGAAGTCAAGAAAGGGTTTACATTGTCAATTTATTTAACATTTTATTTTTAATTGACAAACACATTTAACACAACTGTAACAAAACTTCTTTTTAATATCATATATCTTTAGATTTTGAACATTTTTATTTGTAGAGATAAAAGGATATTTTGAATAGTGTCACTAAAGTTTGGGAATTTTTTGGATTTTTATACAATTAAATAAAATTTCGCACAGAATTTTTTTAGTAATTCTCCAACTTATTCCACATCATTGACTTAACAAACCCATACATTGAAAATTAAAAACTTGCCTTTGATGGGTGATAATAAAACATATAAACAAAATAATAACACACACAAAAAAGATTTAACCAATATGCAAACAGTTGTACGGATCAAATATTTCAAACGACTAATTACCTTTTGTAGTTTCTTTTTAGCATCATTTACTTGTTTTTCTTGATTAGTCACATAACGAATCATTTTACATGTTGTTAAATGAAGTATCTCCCATATATAAGCTCTACAAATAAAATAAAAATTCAGCTTTATTTACACATTTTTTTCAGCAAATATACAATATAGTAAAGGAAATATTTAAAACAAAATGCCAAAACTAATAAATATGTAATTTTTAAAAAGCAAAATTTATAATGTCTAATTATAAATATAAAATTTATTTTAAAAGAAATTCAGTAAAAAAATTATTAAAAATAATTTAAAGTTACTACTTAAATTACTCAGAGTATTCTTTTTAAACTAAAATGGAAATTACGAAGTTACAAAACAAAACAAAAGTTAATTTATGGCATAATGATATTTAAGCATGGTCTAAAAGTTTAAAGGCACAGGAACTAAAATAGACTAAACTACATAGGGGTTATAAATAGATATTGAATTAAGAAAGAAATAGAAAAATCAACTGGGTAGTGTGAGATCATTGAACTTGTGTTTACCTAAACAAGACAATTTTCAGGATATTTAATCTAACACCCAACACATCTAGCTCATTTCTTATTATTTAATAAATAATATAAAATTAACATTACTATTTAATTTATAAATCTTAATAAATCAGTCGATTTTTTTTTATTTTACAAAAGGGAAAACAAAAAATCCATAAAATTCATATAAAAAATAACACTTAAAAAAAAAAACTTAAAATTTCATACATAATAAAATAAATAAACATGTCTTACAAATATAACATATGTCACAGAAAACAAACTAAGCTCCAAAACAAGTTAATATAAATACATCTATATTTATAAGAAAAATATAAAATGAAAAAATAAAGAGCTTAAAACAAAATGCACACATAGACTAAGTTGATATAAAAATTCATCACAAGACATATACATATATACTTGTTTAACTAAGTAAATTGTACTTTTTTTACTATGATTATACAAAAAAGTGATTCAAATGAAGATGCATTTCGGTGAGACTATTTTTAATGTAATCAGAGTTTTTACGCCACTAAAAAAGACCAGTTAAAATAAAATAATTTTTCAAAACTTGAGATAATATAAAAGAACCATAATGTTGTTAATTAATTACAGTGTATGATTGAATATTAGGAACAATATAGAACAGCACAGTTTTGCACTTTCGAAATTTGTTTGTTTGAAGAAACAGCTTTAAACTTTAGAAGTATAAAGAACAATAACTTTAAGCTACTTAGAATAATCAATATCCGAACTTTTGCATTTTTTTATTTCAAACTTTTACAGCGAAATATTTATTTTAATATTATTTTGAGCAAAACTCACAAATTTATAAAAAATACCAGCTAAAAAAAGATTTAGCACAATCATTAAGAAATGTTTATTTTGTAGCAATTTAAAACATATTTCTGATATTTCGGAATATGCTTAGTAATTTTGAACTTATATTATTTTGGGTGCTATAAATATATGCCTCTTATGACAGTTTCTACTAATAATTTTTGGAGTCTCATGGACTATTTTATTCATCTCTAATCAAAACAAATCCTTGTGCTTGGTATTATACTTTATCAAATTACTGATAAAAAAACTAATGTATTTTGTTATGTCTAAGCTATTATGCATATTAAATGCTGTAAAATAATGTACAGATAAAACTAACAGCGTAAAACCGGAGATCGATTGTATATGCATGTATATATATACACATACAGGTTGTTCCATAAATGTTGTGACAAACTTTTAGGGGAATAGGGCATGTCATAAGGATTAAGAATTACTTAGGAAACCATGACCAGAAATGTTATTGTATGCTGCTAAGGGGGCATTCTTATTATGAACTGTTACCTCCTGTGCCCATGAACATCAAGTACTTTTATTTATCTAAATTATCTTCATTTTTTTGTTTTCTATTAATTATTGTACAACATTGTAATAAGTACAATATTAGCTGTTTTATTGTAATTTAATGATTGGGCAACTAACTGGACAAGCTTGCCTAATCATTAAATTATGATAAAACAGCAGTTCGTAAGCCTATTTTAATGGAACTCTCAACAATAATTAATAGTAATATAAAATTAAAATATTTTAGAAAAAGTTCAAAAGCACAGCATGTCCACAATAAAGCGCCCCCAGCAGTGTATGATGACATTGACAATTATGGTTTCCAAGGTAATTCTTAAATCTTATGATGTGCCCAACCTACTTCCCACAGAAGTTTGTTGCAACATTTAAAGGACACTCAGTAGG
>NW_027261905.1:0-9657 GCF_043381705.1 Parasteatoda tepidariorum | reverse complement strand
TTATTATTTTTACTCCTAAAATATCACTACTATTTTGATCAATAAAAAAATATATCACAACTATGATAATATGTATAATTAACTATGTTTTAGTTGAATTTATGAACTGTTACAATTGACCCCGTAAGTGGGGACAATTGTAACAAGTGCACGACTGTCAAAAATTGTTTATAACTAATATAATAACATTTAAAATAAGTTTTTTTTTCTAGTAGAGGAAAGTCTACTTTACTCGTCTGTCGATTAATACTAATAATATATTGGATTTTTTGTTAGTTAAAAAATGTTACAATTGACCCCACTCTCCCCTACTGATATAATTGTATTAATTAACAAGGCTCATCAAAGTTGAACCAGGCAATTTTTGGCAAACCAGGGTAGAGTTTTTTTTAAATATTTTGCAGACTGTTAAGGGTTAACGACATCTATAAAACGAATATATATTCCATTTTTAATGATTTAATTGAAATTGAATTGTAAAATTAGGATTTACAATTTTTTGCGTATTTTTAAGAAAAAGAGTAAATAAAGAAATTTGGGAAGAAATTGAAGAAATTATTACAAGTTTTTAATAAAATGTTTTTAATAAATGCTATTAATAAAATATTTCATTTATATTAAATGAATATATTGAATGGTATATATTAAATGAATATATTAAATGGTATATATTAAATGAATTAATACTAAGAATTAGAGTTATGCATGAAAATAGTTTTCCTAACTACCGTATATTCCGGTGTATAACGCGCCCCGGCGTATAATGCGCACCCATAATTTCTAATAACTTTTTTTAAATTTTAAGATATACTCTTCGTATAACGCGCATGAAAATTTGGATTGTACATGCGCAATATCTCGTCTAGTATCAATAGATAACTAGAAAGCCTTTTAGTGTGGGACATGTTTAGGTCCCACCTTACAGATAATACAATAAAATTGTTGAAAGAATGTAATACCGATATGGCAGTTATTCCGGGCGGAATGACACTATTAGTTCAGCCATTGGACGTATGCTTAAACAAACCATTTAAAGCCAATTAAAAAAAACAGTGGAACACTTGGATGTTGGAGGGCGAGAAAACCTTTACGAAAGGAGGACATATGCGTCATGCAAGTTTGGAAACAGTGTGCGAATGGATATTAAAAGCATGGGATGAAATTAAGCCTGAGATGGTTAGAAAATCATTCAAAAAATGCAGTATTTCAAATAATCTGGTCGAATCAGAAGATGGCTGTTTATTTATGGATGAGGGGTAACACAGATGACGAAACAGAATGTGATGACGTGCCTGAAGAAATAACGGAATACGAATATAATGAACTATTTATGTATTAACAAAAATCAATAAAGTTTATAGTTAAAGGTATGTTATTTTCCTTAAAATAAAAGTATTTTTCTATAGTATTTAAATTTTTTTAATCTATAATTTTTTATATTCGGCGTATACCGCGCACCCGTAAATTCCAATGTTATTTTTTGTATTAAAAGTGCGCGTTATACGCCGGAATATACGGTATGTTAACTTAAATTAGGTCCTATTTCAAGTAAAACAGACCATACTAATATCTAAGCACCTTAAATCATTCCACTTTTTTTTCATTAAGCTTAAATAAAAGAAAATTTTTTAAGTCATTGCACTAATTATTTGTATGAAAATTTTTATAGAATAAGAAGATTTATAATTTTCAAACCAATATGTTTATTAGTTCTTAGTGAAACATAAATAAAAGGGACTAAAATGATTTTTTAAAGGTATCAACACATTTCTATGGCCTTTGCCAGTAGCCCCCTCACATATATCTTTGTCTCTCTAAAATGCTCAACTCTTGATGGACGGACTAATTCTAGGTAATAAAAGAACAACTTTTTGTTATAAAAAATCGAACTGAAAAATTGTTTCTATCAACTATAGTGACTATATAGTGATATAGTTTTTTAATTCTAATATTATAGGCGATATCCTCCATTTTTGTAGAACTAATTATTATAACACACACTAATTATTTCCTCTTTCGAATTCTGCAAATCCATTACATAAATTAAAATTCGTAAATAAATTAAACGATTATTAATTAAAATTCGTACATAAATTAAAAATTTTAAAACCTGTGGTAGTAAAACCCAAAAGAAAGATCAACGACGAAATCATGCAAATAGGACTCTTTAAAAAAGAGAAGCTCAAATAAGTGTTGTGGTTGTTATAATAAATAAGATCGTATTTAAAATATCGGATTTCAAACTTTGTGGAAATCGATAGCAATCACTGCCAAAAAAGATAGAAAAATAATTGAATCATAACGTCAAAAAGTTAATACTTAAATACCTGATTCGAATTTCCTCTATTGTCTAAAATGTATCGGAACATTTTAAAACTGGAATAAAATCAATATCAATAACTGCCAAAAATACAATCAAACACCCACAGTTTTATGATACTCTTGGTGTAAATTGAGTTTGTTAAGCTCTGGGCCAATGTTGCCTTGTCACCGCAATTTTGTTACAGGGTATAGCTATACTGAAAAATTAAGGACTTTAAAAAACCTTATACCAAAATTAAGTACTATTAAGGGCCCTTATCTTCCAAAATAAAAATTAAGCAGTTTTTAAGAACTTTTAATGACCATGGGAACCCTGCAATACTTGACTGATAAGTCCATCTGATTAGATTGCGAAATTTTATTCAAGCTCTCATCAAATGAAATGACAAGATGACTGCAAGTATTTAAGGTTTTTACAAGTTCATTTTTAAGATAGGGTCCTAGACCATGCGTTATAGTGTATGCAATTTTGGTTTTTCCTAATTGCATTTATTCAACAAGTTTGCTATCTGAAAATAGCACTTTACAGAATTTCAGCTGTCTTGATGCACTTCTAAAGGATAAGTGTTCCTTTACAGTTACGAGGCACCAAAATATTTCGGCTTAAGTTACTGAGTCAGGAATTAAAAATTTTGCAACACTTTGAGTTTCACATTTTTTTGCACTTAATTGCTTAATTCCAATTGGCCACTTGCTTCAAAAGCGTTTGTTTCTTGAATTGTAACACATGATACATCATTTTCAGAATTTTTCTGATTCATAATGAAAAAATCTTTTACTTTGAGAGAGGATGAAGCTTTAACAGCCTCTTTATGCTTCTTTCCTTTTGTGTGACTAAGCACAGCTTGCTTCCCCATGTTGCTAAGATTAAATGATGATTTGCAAAGTTTGCAATATGCTGAAAATTTATCAGGCATAGCTTCCAACCACGAGGAAAATGCTTCATCTAAAAACCAGGCATTTGAATGCCAGGCTAAGCATTTGTTGAATCTAAAAGCATTATCTCCAGATTCAACAATCTGGAGATAAGAGGAAAGTTTATATATTTTAGATTATAGAATATGTATAGCTAACAAAGAAAAAGTACACAAGGTTTCCGTGTGAGATTTATATTAGATATAAGAGTTTTAAAGATAGACCATACTTCAAGATTTTCCTAGGGATGGCATTTTTTTAAAAATAAAAGCATACAAAATTAGATGAAAATAACTATACTAAATAGATTACCGGTATACGAAATTATAGACAAATAGACTTTCTCCTTGTTTGATAAGGGGAGCAAAATAATTAAGAAAAATATTAAATTTTAGATTTTAAATTTTACTTTCTTTACTAATTCAGGAAAAAGAATTAAGCTTTTCTGCTCCTTAGTGCATTTTTTTTTATCTATGTTAATTTACAAAATTAATATTTGCCAGTACAGAGTTTATGAATCATAAATACACCATTAAAAAAGTAAATTACCTTTGATAAAATCAACTTTAAATTTCCAATGAAAATTTTTAACGATGCTATTTATGGTTAGGTGGATTTGTGTGACAGAGGCACTGTACTGAACCAAAACTTAAAAATAGTTTTGATTTTAAAAATTCCTCATTAAATTTCTAGATATACAGGGTGTTTATAAAGTCCTGGACCCATTTTGATGTTTAATAACATAAAAAAATAAAGATAGATTAAAATTAATAACATAAATGGTAAGATATGCTCAAAAAGTTTCATGACCCTTGTCAATGAACTTCCATGTCTGCCGCCTTCATCGCACGGAGAATATCAAGTCAATAGTCAATTTCTCGCCAGGTAGCGGCAAGCATATCGGCATTCACAGAAGCTATTGCGGTTGTAATTCTGGCTTTTAGGTCATCAATGTTTGACACTTGCGGCATTTTTATCTAGCATCCAATACATTTAGCTCATTTCTTATTATTTAATAAATTATTTTATTAGTAAATAATCTTATTAACAAATAATATAAAATTTACATTACTATTTTCTTAATAAATCAGTCGATTTTTTTTATTTTAAAAAAGAAAAAACAAAAATGCATAAAATTCATATAAAAAATAACACTTATAAAAAAAATTTTAAATTTCATACATAATAAATTAAATAAACATATCTTACAAATATAACATATGTCACAGAAAACAAACTAAGCTCCAAAACAAGTTAATATAAATACATCTATATTTATAAGAAAAATATAAAATGAAAAAATAAAGAGCTTAAAACAAAATGCACACATAGACTAAGTTGATATAAAAATTCATCACAAGACATATACATATATACTTGTTTAACTAAGTAAATTGTACTTTTTTTACTATGATTATACAAAAAAGTGATTCAAATGAAGATGCATTTCGGTGAGACTATTTTTAATGTAATCAGAGTTTTTACGCCACTAAAAAAGACCAGTTAAAATAAAATAATTTTTCAAAACTTGAGATAATATAAAAGAACCATAATGTTGTTAATTAATTACAGTGTATGATTGAATGTTAGGAACAATATAGAACAGCACAGTTTTGCACTTTCGAAATTTGTTTGCTTGAAGAAACAGCTTTAAACTTTAGATGTATAAAGAACAATAACTTTAAGCTACTTAGAATAATCAATATCCGAACTTTTGCATTTTTTTATTTCAAACTTTTACAGCGAAATATTTATTTTAATATTATTTTGAGCAAAACTCACAAATTTATAAAAAATACCAGCTAAAAAAAGATTTAGCACAATTATTTAGAAATGTTTAGTTTGCAGCAATTTAAAACACATTTCTGATATTTTGGAATATGCTTAGTAATTTTGGACTTTTATTATTTTGGGTGCTATAAATAGATGCCTCTTATGACAGTTTCTACTAATAATTTTTGGAGTCTTATGGACTGTTTTACTCATCTCTAATCAAAACAAATCCCTGTGCTCAGTATTATACTTTACCAAATTACTGATAAAAAAATTCATGTATTTTTTTATGCCTAAGTTATTATGCATATTAAATACTATGTAAAATAACGTACATATGAAACCAACAAATGTAAAACCGGAGATCCATTGTATATTTATGTATATATATACACATACAGGGTGTTCCATAAATGTTGTGACAAACTTCTAGGGGATTAGGGCATTTTATAAGGATTAAGAATTACTTAGGAAACCATGACCAGAAATGATATCGTATGCTGCTAAGGGGGCATTCTTATTATGAACTGTGCCCATGAACATCAGGTACTTTTATTTATCTAAATTATCTTCATTTTTTTGTTTTCTATTAATTATTGTACAACACTGTAATAAGTACAATATTAGCTGTTTTATTGTAATTTAAAGATTTGGCAACAAACTGGACAAGCTTGCCTAATCATTAAATTACGATAAAACAGCAGTTCGTAAGCTTATTTTAATGGAAATCTCGAAAATAACTAATAACATAAAATTAATATGAAATTAAAATATTTTAGAAAAAGTTCAAAAGCACAACATGTCCATAAAGCGCCTAAAGCAGTGTATGATGACATTTCTGATTACGGTTTCCAAGGTAATTCTTAAGCCTTATTTAGTGCCCAACCTACTTCCCACAGAAGTTTGCCGCAACATTTATGGGACACCCAGTAGGTATATATATAGACATACATTAGAAATTTATATATACAAGTAATAACTCAAATGTCTCATAATAATAATAAAGAATACTTGCTTAGGAAATTCTAAAGACATCTCTTTGGAAAAGAACCAATTAGCTACTGTAGAACATTTAACTATTTCACCTTTCAAAAACTGTGTAAACAACCCTACCATCATCTGAAACAACAAAAAAAAAATAATACAAATTATCTTAAGAAGAAAGTAATGAAACATTTTTATAAATAGGGTGCAGCAAAAAAACTAAAAAAANACAAACAATATTTAATCTAATTTCATTAAAAATAAATAAATTAACAAAATATAATAAATAATAATAAAAGTAGACTTTTACTAATTAATAAATTTAATTGATTTCAAAGTGACTGCTTTTTGCAGAGATGCAGTGGCTTAAACACTTCAGCAATGGACCATAAGTCTTCTACTTTTTATCTATTCCACTCCTGCTGAAGTGATTACTTTTTTAGAGGGTCCAAACTTTTGTATGCATCAGTCATCAATAATTAGTGTTGAGGTGTCAACAACAAAAATAAATTTAACAGGAAAAGAAAAGAAAATGCAATAAAGAATAAAATTAACAAACCTGTTGATAAGCATGCCAGAGTTCAAACATACTTCACAAAATACAAATTTGGGCTTCTTCTGATTTGGATAAGACTTTAAAAACAGCATGATATCTACATAAAACATATTGAAATTTACTTAAATACAAAAAACCGAGAAAATAAGTTATCTTATATAAACCACCAATTTGAACATCAGCTTGTTTCTGACAAGAACCCTACGAAAATTCATATGTCAATAATTTCATGACAAATTAAAAGTATTTATTATCAATATTTTATTTTCAACCTGATATTTAGAGCACTAATTTTTTAAGAATCATATTGTATTACAACTATACATATTGACATTACTAAGTAAAAAAAAAAAAACAGTAGCTATTAAATAAAATATTCAAGGAAATAAATAACTTACTTTGCTATTGCAGCAAATGCATGAGAAAATGATTTATCAGCATAATTTAATAGTGACTGCACAAATACATCAATTTTCAAAGGGTTGCGTGTATGTTCCACTGCATGTAACAAATTCAATACATATTACAAACATCAGGAAAACAAATTTAGATAAAGGTAAAGAGTTTGATGACCCAGCAGGAATAGGTAAAGTACCGTACCAAAATGAAATAGCATGTAGGATCAGGTGGGGTATGTCAGGGATCATGGTATAAAGTGGGGATATGTTAAAAAAAAACATATTTTCTTCTTTTAAATTGAAATAATTCATTTAATATTTTTCAAAACATTTAATGGGATTGCAGTAAGCATTTTTACAAACATTTGCCGAAATTTGAAATTAAAGATCATATTAAAGTTTTAATAACAACAATAAAAAAAAAGTATGTACAATCATCTTCTTGGAGAGGATTGGGCAAGTCTTTGAAAAGTAACAAGGCCTCTTCCGCAGTGCACCTCTCTTTCAGTGCACCTGTCAACTGCTGAGCTGCAACAATGACTGGCAACACTTCTGAAAATCCACAAAATCATGCTGTATTTCTTTTTTTAATTAAAATTTTTTAATATATTTACAAATCTCATATAATTTTGGTTTGGAAAATATTCATTATAATGCAATGTTAGTTTTAATATAGCATTGCATGTACTTAATGTTTATCAATCAGTGTACTGTGACCCGGAAAGAAAGTTGAAAGTTTCCAAGACAAATTTTTAAAAAAAGGTCTTGTCCTAAGTTTTTTAGTAATTAAACAAATAAAATGGAAAATTTTTCACGAAAACGAGTCAAAAATATAAAATATTAACTGATATACTATAGACTTTGGATGATTTCATAAAAGATAAAAACATAACAAATCATTTCAGTTTACTTCACAATCTAAATTATATCATTGTTATATATAGAGATTAGTTTACTCTTATATATATATGTGATGTAAATGACACAAAACCTAATCATTATGAGTTTCCTCTTGATTTAAGATTCTTTTTATTCATCAATTTATTCAAAAAAAAATTATGGATTTAATACTTTTAGAAAAAAAAAATATTTCAAAAGTTAATACCTAATTTCTTAAGCTGTACACACAGTTCGATATAAAAAAAAATCATTCTAGTATTCTCTTTTTTTTTTCTTCTTCGTATAGCCATTGCCTATAGTAACACAATGTGCATCATTAAAAATTACTCAGTCAAATTTCCCATTACAATTATTTTTATAATTACTATTTTTTTTAATTTTTATCTTTTTCCTTTCAGACAGCCGTAAAAAAATTTTAAACAAAAATGTAAATTCACCAAAAGATATAACTTTCTTCCTGATTCTGATTCACTAATTTTATATGCAAATATATATATATTAGAATTGGTGAAACTTGACAAATGTTTTTTTCCTACTTTTTTCCCCTAATAAAATTAATCAGATATCAAAAATAGTGTTTTAGTTATTCCTCATTTATGCATATTAAAATATTATTAAAAGTTATAAAGAAACAAACATTATGACCCACAGAAGATTAATTCTTTTTTAATACAAGCTTGTCCAACTTATGGCACACTTGGCAACTTTTACTTTTTCTGAGAGTTTTTCAAAATGGTAAAGAAATGACATTTGAATTACAATGCCAGATAGAAATATTTTTTTACTGGATGTTTAACAATTTAATAACTATTACACACTTACATGTATGTGGAATTTACTTATATTAATCATTTATATTTTTCATGTATAACAATATTTAGCATATAGAAATTAATAAATCTGTAAATTAAATAAAAAAAACGCATAAATTAAGTAACCACTTTGAAAAATTAAATTATACACAAAATCTGGAAAAGTTGTCAAATATGACTTACCGTCAGCCTATAAAATTCAGAAATTTGATATCTTCTGTCTGATGTAATTAAATATTACAATTCACAGTATAATAAATGCCAAAATGTTTTATTGGTTGATCAAATACAAGTATATTGAGTTTAATAATGGTGGGTGGACACAATGAA
The DNA here is from genome assembly GCF_043381705.1 of Parasteatoda tepidariorum. Classification (NCBI taxonomy): domain Eukaryota; kingdom Metazoa; phylum Arthropoda; class Arachnida; order Araneae; family Theridiidae; genus Parasteatoda; species Parasteatoda tepidariorum. The sequence goes on along the minus strand of NW_027261905.1, from coordinate 667 downwards.
GTACACTGGAACAAAATGCACTTCCAAAGCAACCTTTAAAATGTTCACTGGTTGAACAGAATCTTGCAGAATGTTAATATCTTGCAGCTTACCATAAATATAATTAACAATTAAACACATAAACAATAGTTTGACAGTTAAACAACAATTTTGGAAAAAAATGCCATATAAATAGAAGACCTTTTTTTTATAACTCACATAAAACATCATTAAATAAATAATCGAAAATTAAAATCATCATTTGATCTAAAAGTGAATTAAAAATCTCATCAGCCCCTTCTTGTCCATATTTAAAAGAAGTCACAGAAGGAACAAGATTAACCTTCTTTCACTAAGTCAGCCACTCTTTGATAATAAGAAAGTCTAGGGGAAAAGCATACATGAAGAAAGAAAGAAGCATATATGCTGCTATATAATTAATATGAATACAGTGATTTAAACTGCTTGAATATTGCTAACTAACTATGAAGAATGTGTGGAATTATTTTTTAAAAAAATTAAACATTGCACAAATTATTCTTTTTAAAAAAATAATAACAGGTGTTTAGAACAATATTGTTAGAATTAATCAGATATGAATAAATTAAATTTTAATTTTTTTTCTTACTTTCATAAAATATTTTTTTATTACTCTAGAACCAAAGTCTGTGTAATTTGTTATAATTTG
>NW_027261904.1:0-3326 GCF_043381705.1 Parasteatoda tepidariorum | reverse complement strand
AATATGTAAAGTCACACTTTAGGGCCAAAAGTTACAATCACATGTTTCTTGAGATACTCGATGTAAGATCCCTTCATACGAGTAATAGAACTGTCCGTCGACTTCCGTTACTACAGTGTTCTCGACCTCTTTCATATTCTTTAAAATGAAGTTGAAGGCATATGGCTGAAGTCGCTTTGAATACAAAGCTTCATCAATTCCAAGCTCAGAAGACCTTGTTGTCAAAACTGACTTCGCCATATCCTTATTTCTTTCATTTCTTAACGAATTTATGAGAATGAAAAAATTTTGGATGAAATTGTTCAACGAAGAAAAGGGCTTGATGATTGTCTTTAATTTGCCATTCATGCACTCCAGCCTGTTGTAAGTCCTGTTCAAAAGACTTTCGTGTTTTGAACACATAAGGGTCCATTCCTAAAAAACGAACAATTTATATAAATTGAAAATTAATTTCAAATCAAAAAGCTTTATTATTTATTATAATTATTATTATTTAAGTATTTTAATTTTTGTATTCAAGAAATGTATGAAATTTCAAATTGAAGCCTTGCTAACAGAGCAGAATTTCACTACGAGTTCTTAAAAGTTAAGTGCGACATTTTAAATATAATAATAAGTGAATCTATTAAGTTCAAATCTATTAAAGTGAAAACGTTTTACTGAGGAATTTAATAAAATAAAAATTCCGTTTTAGTTATATTCTTCAATTTTCATTGCTAACTAATCGTAACTAATATATTTAGGGAAAAAACTTTTTGAATCTTTGCATAATTTTCAGAAAACCACTAATGCATACACAAACACTATTTCTTATAATCATGGTCGTCAGTATTTTATAAAACAAACCAAATACAAGAGTATCCACCAGTCAGAATGAGATAAAGAAAATGTACATACAAGAGGTAAGCTTATAAATTATAAAATTATCTATAAAAATCATAACTAAATACTTTCTATTGCTTCACGTAATTGACTACCAGTAATTGATAGCCAGATGGTCTAAAAGTTGGCCTACGTTGGCATTTTTAATTACCATTTAAATAATATCTTCTTAATTTTTTTTTATAAATGGTTATACGTATATCTAATAATTCTTTTTAAAGATATGTCTTTGCCAAAAAGTACTAAAACAAGACTGTAAGATTATTATAAAAATTTATATGGTAAATAAAAACAATCTTTATTGTCAAAAGTACTAATACAATAGCATGTCTCAAAATAGAATCTCCTAGAAAAAGTTTTCCTGAGAAAAAGAAATCCTATCGATTTTGAGGATTCCACCGTCTGAGAGTGATATGTTTGCAATTAAGACTTACAATTGGGTACTTCATACTTACTGTTAAGTGAAACAAACTTACTTGTCGGATAGGGTGCCAATTCTTATTGAAATAGTCCACCACACGTTTTGGGCAAGATGATAATAGTTTCTCGTATATATCTTGATATAGAATTTCATTTCTCGCATACGCCATTTTCATCAGGAGCTGTCTCGCATTAGAAACTTCCTCTTGGGTCAATTTCATTTTATCACATGTTACACAAGTACATATATTATCTAACATTAGCTACAAGTATATGCATATAATGCTTCGATTCATAAATCCTGCTCTCAATTAAATGATTATCGGAAAACAAATTTAGGCTTCTAAACTATCATACCAAAAGACCGGATTTAACCTTATGAAAACTTTTGGGCTATTAGGTTAAAGTTATATTATAAATGAAATGTTCAAGTAAATTTATTGGCTAAGATCGATAATCAAATGTGTAAACGAAATTAATAATGGTTTCAAATTTGTTGATTTGTGTTCAAAATGTCTTTCTTATTAGTATAGCGAAATGTTCTATTACATTAGTATCTAAATTAGTATACCTCTTTATTTATTCTCCAATAATTGAAATAAATTTCATTGTGGCTTAGATAAATTTCAGAGATCAAATAAATGACAACAACAATTGTCTATACTAGCTCTATAGCTTCTCCACACTGGGCCCGAAAATTTTTCTATGGAAATATCAAACAACTTTTTAAGTGTAGATATAAAAAAAATGCAATAAAACTTCTAAATTATAGTTTTAAAAAAGTACTTCACCAGTTAAAAATTATATTTAATAAGGTTTTTTAACAAATTGGTAAAAAATGTTCACATCTCTACCCCATTACTTTTCTCGATACCATAGGGCTTATAAGTTTGCTGTCCGAATACTGAAGAATTGTCCATGTTTGGTCCATGTATAAAATATTGTTAAAAAAATATCTCACGGGAGTCGCCAGTGATAACGAGCAAGTACTACAGAACCCTATAATACGAAAAATATTTATGCAATTGCATAGTATATATTAAAGAAATTCAGTCAAAGAATAATACAAAAAAAAAAATTTTTTTTTTTTAATTAATTTTTCAATTATATAAATTTTTTACCTCCATGCTTATGATTATTTTTTTTTCATGTTTAAAATATGGTTAATAGTTACCTCTCTTTTAAATGTCCGGAGTGTGTGAAATAGACAAATGGCTAGGGAAGCGTGATCAAACTTCTCCTTAAACACTCCCCTCTCCGTAATATCCTTATCTGTCATGATTAATCCAGTTTTCTTCGAATTAGGGTTATTGTTTTTAAAAGACTGGATCAGCCATTCTAAGGAGAGTTTGTCTTCTCTGGCCAACAATCCTACTCCTGCTATCTCACTATTACCTGCAAATTTATAAATTTTTTCATCAACATTGTATTGCAGAATTTAAGGAGAAAATATTTTAATTTATTACATCCATTTGATTATGAGCAAATATAATTGTTTGCTTCGATATGCACATTTTTATGTGGTCATAAAAAAAACTAATTTGTTATGGAAAAATCAAAGTAGTTGGAATATTTATTTTATTTCAATTTCGTTAATATTTTTAAATGTTTATGTTTTTGCACGTTAAAACTAATTATCAATATTATCATTGACAGACAACTCTTAACACTTTTGTTGCTAATCATGCGATGTCATGTTATGAAATTCTCGCCTGCAGTTTATATCAATAAAACAGATCTGTTAGGGGATAGCAAAATGCATATTATCATTCAACTATTTTTGCAGAAAGTATGATAATGTTTTCTCATGACAATAACATTTGGTTTTTTAAAATAAACTTATTATAAAATTTAAAAACAAATCGTTACTAAAATAAAGAGCAATAATTTAGTTTTAGATTTTATCTTTATAGATCGATTACCACTTTTCAATCAATGACATAGTATAATCACCTGCACTCGGCTGGTAACGAACTTGTTTAGGATGAAGATCTATTTATAAAAATTAAAATCCTTTTATTGTT
>NW_027261903.1:33621-41796 GCF_043381705.1 Parasteatoda tepidariorum | reverse complement strand
TCGAAAGACCCTGTTAACTATCGTCCTATAGCCGTGACCAGCTGTATTGGAAAAACATTTGAACGGATGGTTATCTCTCGCTTGGTATACTACCTTGAAAAAAATCCCCTTTTACCAGACTTCCAGAGTGGTTTTCGTAAGGGAGGATCCACGATTGATAACATCGTTGCTCTTGAGTCACGGATTCGTAACGCCTTTGTCCGACGTAACCATTTTGTCTCTATCTTCTTCGATATTGAGAAGGCTTACGATCGGACATGGCGATACGGAATTTTGAAGACACTTTACGACATGGGACTTCGCGGAAACTTACCCATCTTCCTCAAAAACTTTCTGTCGAAGCGGTATTTTTGAGTAAAACTGGGCACTACATTTTCCGATCTCTTCATTCAAGCTGAAGGCGTTCCACAAGGCAGTGTTTTAAGTGTCATACTTTTTATTACTCATGTTTCACTCATTTTGAACATACTACCACCTCATGTATTTGGCTCACTTTATGTTGTCGATCTAAATGTTTCATGTTCTGGCTCTGACATGAGCGTTATTGAGCGTCAACTTCATCTGGCCGTCAATAAGATTTCAAAATGGTGTGATCAAAATGGTCACACACTTTCACCCACAAAAAAGCTTCTTGCATACATTTTTGCCGATTGCGCAGATTACACAATGATCCTGTTATTTCCATTCATAACGTTAATATACCTATTGTGTCGGAGACAAAATATTTAGGTGTAATTTTTGACAGCAAACTCACTTTCCTGCCCCATATTCGTTATCTTAGAAAACGTTGTGATAAAACTTTAAATGTCCTACGTGTTCTCTCAAATACTTTCTGGGGTGCGGATCGCATCGCCCTAATCAGAATCTACAAAGCGTTGATATTATCACGCATTGATTATGCTTGCGCAATCTATGGCACTGCAACTGCGTCAAATTTGAAGCTGTTAAATACAGTGCAGCATATTGCAATGCGAATCTGTAGCGGCGCATTTCGAACGTCCCCTGTTGAAAGTTTCGATAGTATATGTAATTTATCATCTCTCTATTTTCGACGTATTCAGCTCTGTCTTACTTTCGTGTTATGTCATCTAAATCTCATCCTCTTCGACATGAGATTTTTCCACTAAGCTTACGACAATTATATGGTACGCGACCCTCGTACACACTTCCTTTTAATGCTCGTATGCGTACAGTTATTCAGACATTCAGTTTTTGCGAATCACCATCTCAATCAACCGATCACTTTCTTAACAAACCTTGGATTCTTCCATCATATCACTTTTATTCTCCATTTGCTTCATACAGAAAATGCAGTATATCTCCTAGCGTGTATATTCAGCTATTCATGTCTCATCGTCATGAGTATTCTCAGTATGTTTCTGTTTTTACGGATGGGTCAAAATCTCCAGGGCATGTTGGACGTGGAATCATTATAGCTGATCGAACATAAAGTTATATCCTACCTGCCATATGTTCTGTATTTACTGCCGAAGCTGTGGCCATTCTCATAGCTCTACGACTTATCTCATCACTGGCCGCACGAAAGTTTTGAATTTACTCTGACAGCCTAAGTGTTTTACGCCAGCTGAATAATCATGTTAACAACGAAGCTCACTCTATTTTATGTATCATTGAACATCTGTTAGTTAGTCTTCACAAAAGTGGTTTTAACATTTTATTTTGTTAGATTCCCAGCCATGTTGGTATTTCAGGTAATGACATGGCTGACTCTGCTGCCCGATCTGCTACGACTCCATTAACACTATCAGTCCCCATTTCTGACATGAAGAATTATATACGACAGTTTACTATGTCTTTGTGGCAGCAACACTGGGATTTACAAATTGAATCAAACTGCACACAATTAAATCCACGCTAGAGCCTTGGCCTGTGTTGCAATTGCGTGGAGCAGATGTCAAGCTCACCCGCCTACGTATAGGACATACTCGACTGACTCATCTTCACTTGCTGTTCGGAGAACCACCCCCTCGATGCGATACTTGTAACGTTTCACTTTCAATTCATCATATTTTAATCGCTTGCCCATGTTTTAACCAACAACGCCTCACCTTTTTTGGAAGCACGATTTTAAGATTATTGGAATTTTAAGTTGTATTTAATTGTTTCATACTATTTAGTGTTTTAGTAAATTTACCATGTAGTTTTATTGATTTTAATGTATGTAACTTTACAACATTGTTTTAGAATTTTCACTATCTTATCTGATTTTATACGTGTGCTGTATTAAACCTTTTAATCTGTTTTTAAAACCGTGTATTTGGCGCAGTATGTCCTTTTGTGGACCTTGTGCCACTAAACCCCACATTCAATTCAATTCAATTCCTCTCCATGTAACGCAAATGCCGGTTAGCTTCATGAAAAAGTCCTCCATGAAGGCAAATTTCTCCCAATATTCGATCCAGGAGTTCCCTTGGCTTCAAAATTCAAAGGCTACGGAGTTGAACATGTAGTATTAAGTTAAAAACATCTACTTATAGAAAATTTAGTGCATGCTCTTTAATTTTTATTTGTTTATTCTTTATTTCAAATTCATAATACTACAAGAGTGATCTTTTTCAGGTGGAGAAAAATACAGCAATTAGGTCTTAGTAGGCACTACAAAGAGCGAGATTCTCCAATTTGAAGATGATTGAGCTATTGTTTTGGTCTTACATATTTAAGCCCTGAAGATGTCGAAGTGGCAATTTTTTTTATTAATTGGGCATCAGACATCAGAAGTGATGGAATTTGCTGATTGTTTAGCAAAAAACTACATCGACGTAGATGATAACACGCCGTATCCTCCTTCCATGTGGGCAGCTGACTCTTGTGATCTGTGGCGAACAACTAATTCTTGTTAGAGTTTTCACAGCAGGATTAGTTCATTTTTTGAAGCAACAAACCCTAACATCTTTCTTTTTGTCAAAAACCTTAATTTAACACAAAGTGATACCTACATTAGAATTAACACTGCCGAGGGTTGTGAACCTCGAAAAATAACAAAAAAAAATAACTATTTATTAAGGAAAAAATTGCCGAGTTTAAAAACGGAAAAATAGGATATTTTAACATTTTAAATGTAGTGTCATATGAAACAAAAACAATTCAAAGAAAAATTTGAACAAAAATAGTTAAAATAAACTAAAGTTAAAAAGAAATTTGAACAAAAATAGTTAAAATATATTAAAGTAAGAAACCAAGGTTCTATTGATTCTACTTGAATTGAAGCATTTGCCTTAAAAACAAAATAGATATTTTTTAAATAAATACTAATTATTTTAATTTTTTGAAAAAGATAAAGTTTCCACAATTTTTTAATACCTTTCTGTAAATCATTTTAAAATCAGTTTCTACTTTTACTTTTTAAACTTATTTAAAAAACAAAATAAATGTTCTAAAAATTATGAAAAAATTAGAAAATGAAAAAAATTCGAAGGAGTGGAAAAATTAAGTTAGGGAGGAAAACGTAAAAAATAATGGAAGAATTCAATAACAAATTTTGAAATAAAGGAATTCAAATTTTGTTAATAAATTAATTATTAAGTTAATTTTGTTCTTGTTAATAATTAGACAAGCTGTACAATCATAATATAAGATCAAAGATATAGGATAACTTTTTATTGCGATTAGCGAATATTTAAAAAGCATATTGTTTCGATATCAGCTATTTTTAAATATTTAAAGAAAAAAAAATTTTCGTTTCCAACTTTAGATGAAATAAATGACATTTACTTTTAACTGTAAAATTTCTAACCATATCTCAATTTCAAGCATAAAAAATTATAATATATTTAAACTTATTCAATATTTTTAAGTTCAATGATTAAGTAAACGTAAAAAAAATTTTCATTGAGTAAAACAACTTTATTTAATTTCTATAATGCCATTGCTATTTCATATTATAATTGTAACTTGAAAACCAATATATATTTTCCAATTTCTTATATTTTTTAAAATATTTTCTCTAAAAAGTGAGAATAGTTATATAAAAAAAAAAAACAACTTTGTCAAAATACTCACGAATACAAATATGTCAATGTTTGTTTTTACATTCTTACTAGTATTTGTATATATTATCATATAAATATTTTTGTTTTTACATGNCAGAATGGAGCAGCCAAGGCAGTGGATTCCCCAAAATCAGTACAGAATGCAGCAGCCAAGGTTTGTGAATTCTCTTAATCGCTATGGTGTACCTCAGCATGATTCCCAGCCTCCGCAGCACAGCAATAACAACAGCTGACCATCAAATGACTATTTATGTGTGACATCGCGAGTAAACAATAAGAACTTACTAACTATATTGGACACAGGATCCAACATCACTATAATTCCAAAACATTTTATACGACAATCAAAAAAACATTCGAACTCTACTAGGATTTTAATTTCGCAATTTCAAGGAAATATCAAAGGAAACCTCCAAAAGGTAAGTGTTAAAATAGGAAACATTACAAAAGTAATAACATGCGCCTTTATAGACACCCCTCTTAATTTTGCTATACTTGTTCTTAATGAAATATCATTATTTAAGTTACATATTGATTTTATAAAGTTTAGAGTTTTTCAAAAATTTAAAGATGTTACATATGATAAATTTTCTCAGTCTAATAATTATTATAGTGCTAAAAATAAGTATCATACTAATATATTTTACAACAATAAACAAAAAAATGATCTTAAAAATGTGAATTGTAATGTAAATGATTGTGTTAATAATAGATATATAGAAACTAATAATTTTTATGATGAAAGAAATTTCAATAGCTTAAATATTCATGAGCATAGGCTCAACCCACCCTCAGAATTTCAGGATAGAATACCTGTAACTTCTGAACTGCCCATATCATTGCGTCCATATCGAGCATCTGTTAAAGATAATGCAGAAATTAAAAATCAAATAGATAATTTATTACAAGCTAACATAACTAAACCCTCCTATAGTCCATACTCCACCCCAGTTACTCTTGTTTACAAAAAAGATGAAGGTAATAAAACCAGATTGTGTGTAGATTTTAGAAAGCTTAATCAGATTACCAAAACTGACTCTGAACCTGTACCTAGAATTGATGATTTAATTGATAAATTGTCTAATGCTAAATATTTTTCAACTATAGATTTAAAATGTGGTTACTGGAATTTAACAATAGATCCAAATGATACTGAAAAATTAGTATTTACAACCAATTTTGGCCTTTATGAATTTTTACGTTTACCGTTTGGTTGGAAAAATTCACCCGCTATTTTTCAAAGAGCTATTCGTCAAATTTTACAGAAACATAAAGTTGATTTTGCTTTAAACTATTTTGATGATATTATCATATATTCTGATAATTATTTAGAACATTTAGATCATTTAGAGAGAATTTTTAAAATATGTGAAACTGAAAATTTAAAACTTAAATTTTCAAAATGTCAATTTGCTAAAACTGAAATAAAATTTTTAGGATATGAAATAGAACAAGGTCAATATTCACCTGCAAATGCTTATATTGAAACTATTAGACAGTTAAAACCTCCAAAAAATGTTAAAGAGCTACAATGATTTCTTGGTAGTATTAATGTATACCATAAATTTATTAAGAATTATGCAGAACTTAGATTGCCACTTAATAATCTTCTTAAGAAAAATGTTAAATGGAATTGGACAATAGAATGCAATACCTCATTTAATCAATTAAAATCGTCTTTAATTTCTAAACCTGTTTTAACTTTGTATAATCCTAATTATCCATGTCATTTGTTTGTTGATGCCTCAAAAGAAGCAATTGCTGCTGTTTTAAAACAAAAACATCCCGATGGCTCAATGCATCCAATAGCTTTTCACTCCAGATGTTTATCTCAACATGAAAGAAATTATTCTATTACTGAATTGGAATGCTTAGCTATTATTAATGCTTTAGATAAATATCATTGTTATTACCATGGAAATTTATAGTGATCATTCCGCTTTGACTTGGTTAAAGAAAATAAAAAATCCTACAGGTAGACTTTTTGGATGGTCTTTAAAACTATCTATGTATGATTGTGAAGTGAAATATATTAAGGGTCAAAATAATCATGAAGCTGATATGCTTTCTAGATATTCTGTATTTTTTAGTTTATTTGATAACAATCCAGTTGTGACTCATGATGAAATTAAAGAAGCACAATTAACGAAAATTTAAGTAATCCTAAATTCATAACAATTAATGATTTGTTAACGATTAAGAACATAAAATAGTAGCATTTGCATAAAATAGTTTACCATTAATAGTAGCACTTTGCATAAAATAGTAGTACCATTTTCTTTAAGAACAAAAATATTAGAAAAAACTCATTTTCAATTTGGTCATGTTGGTATTAAAAAATGATTGCTTTAATCTCACCCTTCTACTATTGGCCTAATATAATAATTGATATCTCTAACTATGTTAAATGTTGTGAAACTTGCCAAATTAACAAAAAATCTCACCAAAAAAGATTTGGGTTGTTACAAAGTATGCCCCCTACAGAGCAACCATTTGAAATTTTATCAATTGATACTGTCAGAGGTCTCAACTATTACAACTCAACTAAAAAATATTTGCATTTAGTTATTGATCATGCTACTCGATATCTTTGGACTTTTCCTTCAAAAAGTGTAACAACTGAAACATATACAAATTGCTTAAAACAAATTTTTCAAATTCAAGTTCCAGATAAAATTTAAAGTGATCGTAATGCTGCATTTACAGCATCTAGATTTAGAAGATTTCTTAGAAACTATAATGTTAAACAATTATTGACTTCAGCTCATTATCCGCAAACAAATGGAAAAGTTGAAAAATCTAATGCGACAATAATCTCTAGGTTAAGATGTAAAATAAACGAAAACTCTAAAAAAATTCCGTGGACAAAGTTATTAGAAGAAGTAACACATGAATATAATTACACCCCTCATTCTGTAACTCAATTTCCTCCTGCTTATTTAATGTATGGAAAATTACCTTGTGATTCTCTTGTAAATCAAAATATTTATCCCCCAGTTGATGAAGCAAGAAAAATAGCTGCTCAAAATACCCAAGAGTTTTTTAAGAAAACCAAAATTCGTTATGACACTAATTTTTTGGAACCTAATTTTAAAGTTAATGATTTAGTAATTTACGAAGAATTCCATTATCCTAACACAAGGAAATTAAGTTCACCATATTCTGGTCCATACAAAATTTTAAAGAAATTATCTGAGGTGACAATCATTGATAAACCAATCTGACAATCATTGATAAACCAATCTGACAATCATTGATAAACCTAATTTTCTCACTAAGAAAGAATCAGAAATAGTACATGTAAACAAATTAAGGAAATTTTATCCAAGTCAACAGTTTCAATTGTATGTAAAAAATTCACAATAGCTTTTCAATGCTGGTATTTTCATATGTTTTTCATTTTTATTTTCTGCCCGTATTTTTGAAGTCCCGTTATTTTTTTTTTAATGCATCTATGTCTGAATTTTTTTTATTACATGATGTTTGAGAGTTACTTCGGAAAATTTAGGTAAATTTCCTAAATTTTATTTTTGCAAATAAAATATTTAGAAATGGTTTAAACCGTGGGACTCCTCACATAGAATGTTTCTTTACTGATGTTTTCTCCTCAATATTAAGGATCAAGCATGAGTAAACAAACTTAAAACTCTATTTTTTTCCGCCTTGTTGGGAATATTTTACCCAACTTAGACTATCAATCGTTATCAATAGATAACGCATATATTTTTATTATTTTGGAATAAAGCATATTATTTTCAACAAAGATTTATTATGCACTTTGTATGTAAATTTTTATGCCATAGAAGTCAGGGCCGGATTAACCTATAGGCACACTAGGCACGTGCCTAGGGCCTACGAAATTCAGGGGCCTACGAAAAACTTGAAAGAAAAAAATTTGTTGACAAAAATAATTTAGCTTTAAAAACAACAAGTGTATTTTGCACAAAATTATGAAGATACAAATAAAAATATAATATTTTTCGGTAATAAATTATTTTGCAGAATCTTATGATCTAATATATTACTTTTTTGCGATTTTTGGATTCAACGAAATCTTGTATTATGCTGTCGAATTCCAAACTACGCAAAATGTCTGATTGGATAGACATAAGTGCGAGCGATGCCAAGCGATCTTCATTCATTGTTGAAAGCAAATAATTTTTTA
>NW_027261903.1:0-33139 GCF_043381705.1 Parasteatoda tepidariorum | reverse complement strand
TATACTTATAACGTCGTTGCCGAGTGGAAGGATTAAAACAGGTCATAGGTCGGGAAGGAGGGTACAAAATTTATTTATTAATTATTAGACAAGAGCAGTCATGAGAATGAGTAAAAGTGCACACGAAAAGTTGCGCTCCTTGGTTATATGTTAGGGTGTTCTCCAACGAAAACATTTCTTTTACACATAAATTACATGACACATAAAAATAAAACAAAGACAAACAAAACGGCTTATGTAAACAATAACTATTTGTTCTTGTCGAAAAATTCGAGAGAGGAAATCGCCCTTTTCGAAACCGGATGCAATTACCTCCTTCAAAAATTATAAAAGAAACTGTTTTTCATTAAAATTCAATCAATATTTAATTTTAATGAAAAATAGTTTCTTTTATAACTTATGATCATAATTGCTAATTATGTAGGAAATGGAAATGGCATTTCCTATAATGGATTATTTACATTATGTATTCCCCTCACCCCCATTTAAGAGTATACGATCGCAAATATTTTTGTAAGATTGTAATATAGATTTTCATTCTTTTCCCCCAATTATTCGGTCATGAGAAATTGTTCTATTCCATTTCAGAATCTTATGTTTTATTTTCCCTTCAAAAAAATCATTAAATAAATTATCTTATTTTCATTACTGTAAAGTGTTATTAAATTCCTTTTATCAACGAAAATTAAAGGTAAACAATTTATATTCGGAGACCTATTAAAATGTAGTTTTTGCACTTTTTCAATTTATTCTCTCTGTAATTTTCATAGTTAGATTGATCTTGTAAGCGTTTATTTATTTTAATACATTTAAAGCCTTGAGCTTAGATTAACTTTTTGCTTTGTTATTCAAAATAAAACAAAAGTATAAGACTTTAACGGGTAAATGACGGGTTATATTTATATTTTTATTTCAGCAAAGGTAAATGGCTTCAAATTATTCTTTTATTTTTTCGTGCATACTTTTGAGTATGAACACTTTATTTCCACTTTTTGGAAATATATATATATATATATAACGTCGTTGCCGAGTGGAAGGATTAAAACAGGTCTTAGGTCGGGAAGGAGGGTACAAAATTTTTTATTATGACAGAGCAGTCATGAGAAAAGTGAAAGTGAGCATGAAATGTTGCGTTCCTTGGTTATATGTTAGGAAAAATCTTGCAAAGTAAAATTCGTAAAATGTCTTAATTTAGGGAAAGAGGGAAATCTTAGTAAATGTTATTGGTTTATAAAATAGCTCGAGCGTTTCCCACACAGAGCAAAGGGAAAAATGTCCTGCTTTTAATTAAATGCATACTTGAGCCAAAAATAGATTTAAGAACAGGATGTGGCTTTTAAAAGTGTGAGAAAGTATTTCGATTAGAATAATAATTAGGATAACATAAAAAGATTAATTGAAGCTTTTTATCTTAAATCCTCCCTCGCCAAAAATGCTTAATTACAATCCAAATATTTTTAAAAATTATCTATTTGCAAAATCTTCCCTATGATATAAGTACAATTAAAATGAAAAGAGTCAAATTTGTAATATTAACAATATATAAAAGTAATATGAATTATTAAAAATACACATTTGTGCACATGGTAAAAATTTTAACACAATCAAAAATCTGTAGTAGCATTATCAGCAAATTCAAAATTTTCATTTTCAACAGTTTTTTTTGACTTAAAAGTTTTTTCACTATAAGAAGTATTCTTCATAATAACACAATTTAAGCCAACTCTTCAATCAGGATGATAAAAATTTATAAACATTTTTAAAAATGCGTAATTTAAAATGTAAAACACAAAATACAAAAACAGTTTTACTGGAAAAATTTCAATCTGGAATTAGACTTGAGTATTGTTTACCTTGTTTGAAAACAAAATAAAATAAAAAGATGACACAGTGGTTGTTATTGCGAAGTCCAAGATTTCAGTATTGTATTCATTTCACTTATTTATTATTAACCTTTCATATTTATCATTTTAATAGCAAAATATCCGGAATTTTTCTTTTTATGTCCAAAATTTGCCTTCTATGACATTTTTTCTTTTCTTTTTCTCTCTTATTTTTCTTTTCTTTCTACTTTCTTTATATTTATTTATACTTTTTCTTTATTGGTATTTTTACTGCAATTATTAACCCGGATTTCAGGAAATATGTAAAGACAAATTGCTTTTTTAATCAGAAAAGGTGATCAGTCTTCTCAGATTTTGCATTACAACCTGTTTAAAACAGTAAATCACTAATTGAAATTCAAAACAAACTTTCAAATTTAATATGGTATTAAGGTAAATCAGTTTTTAATTTTTGACTGATCTAGCTATTTTCTTTATTTTTAATCTGAAGTGCAAGTTTGGTTAATTTGCAAATTACCTTTCATTTCTTTTTTTTTTCATTTATATCTTTTTTTCTTTCTTTTTGGACATAAATTTTTTTTTTCAAAAATTTTAGTTCGGATATTTTTTTAAAGTAATTTTTGTGCAGAGATCTTAATTGGTAATTTAATTTGTTACAATCAGGTGTTAGGAAACTCTAATATTTTCATTTCTATTTTTAGCGTGTTTCTGAAGTGTATTTGGTTACTCTTACTTTTCAATTTTCCTAACTGTATGCTGGAATTATAGTTCAGTAATAAAGAAACGATTTGTTTATGAAAATTACTGAGATGGAACTGAGCTATGAACTAATTACCAGCGTTGGACTCAAACACTAATGTCTGGTTTCACATTTCAATTGAAATTCTAAAAACAAGTATTTTGTTCATTTTTCTAACTATTTATGTTAGTTTTAACATTTCTCGATTTAATTTCTGCCACACCGTAATCGCATTCATATGTCAATATCAATACCAGAAATCAATATCAATAATTATTGTAGTTGAATTTAGAAAAAAAATTTTTTTTTTAATTGTTTTAATTGCATTTTTATCTTCACCCTGAACACTATAGTGAAACAAAAATATAAATTCTACTCATCAATAATTCATGGAAACTGTAACACATAAAACAATAAAAATAAAAATAATTTCTCGAAACATTTTTATGACAATCAATTCACTGAAAATAAAATCCCTGAGGGGGTTTACCTTCTTTAGGTAAACACAGGGAGTCACGCCCCGGGGTACCCTAGTGATCTGTCCTCCCTTCTGTTTCTTCTCCCTTTTCTCCAACTTTCTCCTCTCTCTTCCCCCTTGTCGTGGTTGCCACATTAACTGGTGAGGGCTTTTTGTCTGTGTTCGATTACCACCCTGTTGTATCGGACTCAGATGGGAAGAGACCCATGTCCCTGGAAAAAGGGATCCTGGCAGTTGAGGGGCGTCTTGGTACCCCAATACACTGCTTTGGCCCGTGCGTCAGGAAAACGGGAGGTGCATATTGGCCTGTATGCACCAACCGGCTAGCTTCGAACGTCATCTGTTGGCTAGGGTCAAGTCCGGGGTCACTTACTAGGTATCTCGTTAAGGGTGGAGGCTGCTTCAGGGGTGACTCGCGGACGTATAGCTATTGGTTAGCATCGGTGTCAAGTTACTCATTTTTGTTACTTGCATCCCCCATGTAGGACTCCGTGGTGGGTGATGCCGCTGATAGTGGAAGTATTTTGAAATTTTCTATGGCTGAAAATAGAGGCAAGGTGTTTAGTTCTGCACACCATAGCAAAAACAGCGGAACAACCCCTTTACCGTTAGAACACGCTCGATATTTCATAATAAGTTTGACAAATCCAACTGTTCCAAACACTTCGTTTGCGAAAGTCTCGCCATTTTTAATCCACAAGGCTCTTCTGTCAGTATTGGGAGAAGTAGCTTCTGTGAAAAAATTGCGTTCGGGTGACCTTTTAGTTGAGGTCTCCGAAAAACAAGCTGCTATATTATCCACATGCGAGAAAATCTGCTCATTTACAGTAACTGTCTCCCCTCATAAAACTCTCAACACTTCACGAGGTGTAATATCACAATCAGAATTCCTCGATGATGAAGAGGAAACTATCGCTGAAGAATTAAAAGAACAACATGTAACTGCTGTCCGTAGAATTAAGATACGTAGGGATGGTAAACTTATCCCAACGAAACATCTGATTCTTACTTTTGACACGCCGAAACTACCATCTTCGGTTAAGCTTGCCTGGCATAACTGCCCCATACGACCATATGTGCCAAACCCATTAAGGTGCTTTCAGTGCCAAAGGTTTGGCCATTCTAAAACATCTTGTCGTAGCAAGCCAATTTGTGCCCACTGCTCTGGTTTTGACCATAGTGACACTTCCTGTGAGCTGCCAGCCCTTTGCAGTAACTGCAATGGCGCGCATGCAGCATACTCCAGGAACTGCCCAAAATGGTCCCAAGAGAAGGAAATACAAAGTGTAAAAGTGTTGCAAAATGTTACGTTCAGTGAAGCTCGCCGGATAGTCACCGCCCGTACTCCTCGCCCGGGTGTATCCTATTCCGCGGCTACTAAAATTTCATATAATTCAGTGAGCACTCAAACAGATAATCTACCAACCCCTCCCTCACAGCCCAAAAATCAAAAAATTCCGATTCCATTGACACAGAGCAGCAAAAAGCCCATATTTAATTTTACTGGACCTTCAGCACCTCGTAGACCTGTCTCAACATCTCCTCCACCTACAAAAGCATCTCGGACAGATTTCTCAGTGAAGCCTCGGCCTGACTTTACGCAGCGCTCGAAGTCAAAACTCCCTCCTAGCGAAAAACCGGGACTCACCCGGAAAAAGAAAAATCCTAAATTTAATCAGTACTCTAATCAATCTGCTTCTGCTATTGCACAGAAGGCGGATGATATTTTAACGTTACATCCTTCAGAAGATGAATCGCTTTTTGATGAACTTCCGATGGATGACGCACCTCCATCCACATCTACTTCTACATCCAAGAAAAAGAAATAATGACAATTTCCCTTATTTCTTGGAACTGTCGCAGTGCAAGAAATAAAATCTCTGATATCAGAGATATTGTATCTAAATATCAACCTTTATGTCTTGCGCTTCAAGAAACATTTTTGGTTTCATCAGACAATTTTAAACTTCGCAACTATGTCTGCCATCGAAAGGATTGCGTTGATACTAATCGACCTAGCGGTGGTGTTGCAATATTAATCTCTACAAGTTTCCCATCATCTCTCATTTCATTGTCGACTCCATTACAGGCTGTTGCCGTTCAAATTTACGTTAATATCTCCATTACAATCTGCTCTGTTTACTTACCTCCACATGCCGCTATAACTCAAATCGATTTAAACTCATTGATTCATCAACTGCCCACACCTTTTCTACTATTAGGGGATTTTAATGGTCACAGCGAATTATGGGGTAGTTCCGACTCCAATGCACGCGGATGTCAAATAGAAAGACTCATTATTGATCATAACTTATGTTTACTGAATCAAGGAGAGGACACATATTTTCATGCACCCACACAGACTTTCCATTGCATTGATTTAGCTTTATGTTCACCGGCAATTTTACCATTCTCACAACTCTCAGTTGATGATGACCTTCATAACAGCGACCACTTTCCTGTCATCATTTCATANTGCAGCTCATCTCAGTATCCATATTGGTCTTTTTTGGTTCATGATAACATTTTCAATAGTGATCACTTCCCCTTAATACTAACTCATACAGGCAGCAGTAACTTTCAAAATTCCCGCACGCCACGACTTAAAATAGACACTATGAATTGGAACAAATTTAAATCGACTGTAAATATAAATGAAAACTTTATAAACCAAACCAATATAAATGATGCAGTGGAACATATCACATCGAATATACTTAAAGCAGCGAAACACTGCACAAAGATGACATCAACTAAACTGCCAAAACATCCGAAACCTTGGTGGAATCAAAACTGTTTTCAAGCACAGAAAGAACAAAAAAAGCAATGGCAAACCTTTCGTAGACACCCAACCACAGATAATCTGATTGCATTTAAAAAAGCTCGGTCCATAGCCCGGAGAGTTCGAAGAAATGCTCAAAAAACCTCGTGGAAAAATTATGTCTCCTCAATAAACAGTAATACACCCTCAACTGAAATCTGGAACAAAATTAAAAGTATATCCGGTAAATATTGTGAACATAACATACCTATTCTCAAAGTTAATAACACACATATATCACACACTCCTGATATTGCAAATGCTCTTGCTGCTGCTTTCTCTGAAATCTCAAGTGCTTCAAATTACAAAGAACCCTTCGCCACATTTAAGAAAAATATCGAAAAAATTAAATTGAGGCCAAAAGATGACATAGATTGTAATTATAACCAGCCATTTACAATAAATGAACTCCAATATGTTCTAAAAAACACCCGTCCTTCAACACCTGGACCAGATGAAATTCATTATTCAATGTTACAAAACCTGCCGGATAGAGCTTTAGTGCTTCTACTTCAATTATATAATCGTATCTGGACAGAAAGAGTTTTTCCACAGACCTGGTCAACAGCATATGTTATCCCTATTTTAAAACCTGGTAAGAATTCCGAAGACACCACAAGCTACAGACCAATAGCCTTAACTAGCTGTCTTTGTAAACTTTTTGAAAAGATGGTAAATAAACGTTTAGTATTTTTACTTGAATCGCGAAATCAATTATCTCCTTATCAAAGTGGTTTTCGCAAGGGCCGCAGTACCACTGATAATTTACTCAAACTTGAAACCGACATCCGTCACAGCTTTCTCAAAAATCAACACTTGGTTTCTATATTCTTTGATATGGAAAAAGCATATGACAGGACGTGGCGTTATGGAATCTTGCGAGATTTAATCAATTGTGACATTGGCGGTAATTTATTTTATTTTATCAAAAACTTTTTATCAAACAGGACATTTAGAGTTAAAATTAGTTCAACTTTATCAGATGTTTTTTCCCAGGAGCAGGGTGTTCCTCAGGGAAGCGTTTTAAGTGTGACACTTTTCATTTTGAAAATAAACGAAATTTTAAATCAACTTCCCCCGACTGTCTATGGCGAGCTATTTGTCGACGATTTTAGAATTTCATGCCGATCTGTCAATATGTCTCTCATTGAACGACAACTACAAATAGCTGTGAATAAAATTTTAAAATGGGCAAATGAAAACGGTTTTACATTTTCCCCACAAAAAACTCATTGTGTTCATTTCTGTCGTAAACGTGGTATGCATCTTCATCCTGAGATAACTCTGAATAATAACGTGATTCCTGTTTTAGCAGAAACCAAGTATCTAGGCATGATCTTCGATGAAAAACTTACATTCAAACCACACATATTTTATATTAAAAGAAAATGCTCTCAAACACTTAACATTCTTAAGGTCCTCACAAACTGCTCATGGGGGGCTGATATGGACGCAATGCTAAAAATATACCGGTCCGTAATCCGTTCCAAACTTGACTATGGTATTTCTGTATACTCATCAGCCCGCCAATCTGTATTAAAATATCTCGATACCATCCATCATCAAGGATTAAGAATTTCATCGGGTGCATTCAGGACTTCACCAGTTGAGAGTCTTTATGTTTTATGTTCTGAACCTTCTCTGCATTTTCGTCGTTACAAGTTATCTCTGGACTATTATTTTAAAATAAAAGCGAATCCACTTCATCCACTCTACTCTTGTGTTTGCCATCCGCAACTTGTTACTCACTTCTCTTCACGTCCATCTTACATTCCTTCATTTGGAATTAGAACCACCAACATTTTATGTGAGCTTAACGTTTTAAATTTTGAGGTTTTTACTAGCACAGACGCTATCCCACCATGGGTTGATCTTACAACTTGTGTTTTAAACGTTTTTAATAATTTGAAAAAATCCGAGACGAGCCCAACAATTTTTAGCCAAATGTTTTACGAACATCGTCATCAATATATGGATTTTACACCTGTTTATACAGATGGATCGAAACATGATAACCATGTTGGTTGTGGTGTTGTTTACGAAAGCTCTAATATTTCTGAAAAATTTCTTCACGAAACTTCAATTCTCACTGCAGAATGCTATGCTATTTTGCTAGCACTTAATTTTATTTCAAACCAAACAAAAAATAAATGGATAATTTATACTGATTCTCGTAGCTTTATATCTAGTGTTCCTTACGTCGGAAAAAACCCCATAATTCAAAAAATACAAAGCCACTTTATGAAAATGCAAGTCCGAGGGTTCAGCATATATTTTTGTTGGATACCGTCACATGTCGGCATTCTTGGAAATGACCGTGCTGATATCATAGCTAAAACTACTCATAACTTAAGCAGGCCAACACAATTGACTTGCTTAGACCTGAAACACATTTGTAAAACTTCAGTTCATCAGGCCTGGAAAAATCATTGGAATGCGCAAAATAATAATAAATTATATGAAATTTACCCTAATCTTGATAATTGTAAGACATTAACTGTTGATCGCAAAACCCAGACTATTATAAATAGACTACGTATCGGTCATACTCGTTTCACTCATATGCATTTACTGAAAGCCGAACGTGCACCCAGCTGTACTCTATGTCAAGTTAACATTTCAATTAAACACATATTAACTGACTGCAGACGATTCAAATATTTGAGGAAGAAACTTTTTGGCAGATTTTATCCCCATCTTTCATCCCTACTTAGTGACCCTATACATCACAATCTCATCAAGTTCATCAAAACAATAAAACTGTATTCATTGATATAAGTAAAAGTGCAATTTTTTTTACCTAGTGACTGGCGCAGTATAGCCACTTCTGGCTCTTGTGCCATTAAACTTTAACCAACCAACCAACCAACTTTCCATTCTGGGAGAAGTTGCCTCAGTAAAAAAGCTACGCTCTGGTGACCTCTTAGTTGAAGTCTCCTCTGCAAAACAGGCAACTATTCTGGCAACATGCACCACCATGTGTTCATTTAATATAACAGTAACACCACATAGATCTTTAAACACCTCTCGTGGCGTCATATCAGAAACAGAATTCATAAATGACACAGAAGACACGATATTAGATAACCTTCAATCTCAAAACGTTACATCTGTTAGAAAGATTAAGATGCGCAGGGATGGTAAACTCATCCCTACGAAGCACTTTATCCTCACTTTTGCGTCTGCTAAATTACCAACTTTAATTAAAATGGCTTGGATTAACTGCCCGGTTCGGCCTTATATCCCAAATCCTTTGCGTTGTTACCAATGTCAAGGGTTTGGACATTCAAAAACGTCTTGCCGAGGTCGACCAGTGTGTGCCCGTTGCACCAATACAGACCATGAAGACACTTCTTGCGAGCTGCCACCTCTTTGCATCAACTGCAAGGGTGATCACGCAGCTTACGCCAGAAGTTGTCCGAAATGGTCACAAGAAAAGGAAATCCAGTCAATTAAAGTATTACAAAACTTAACATTTAACGAAGCCCGCAGAATAGTTACGGCCCGCACTCCCTGTCCGGGTGTGTCCTATTCAGCAGCAGCTAAAACTTCATATTGCACAGTAAGTACGCAGACAGATTCCTCAATATCATCTACCCCACAACAAACAAAACAAAATCCAAAATTCAATTTTACCGGACCATCTACTTCTCGCAGACCTGTATCCAAATCTCCACCTCCAAAAACATCTCGAATGACATCCCCAGAAAAGCCTCGTCCTGCTTTAAAGCAGCGTCCGAATATAAAGTTGCCACCTAGCCTAAAACCAGGTATTCCTAAAAAGAATAAAGACCCAAAATTCATACAAATCGCTAAAAAGTCCACTTCAGATATCTTGCAGAAGATGGACACAGAAATAACACTACATCCATCGGATGACGAATCGGTTTTCGACGACCCACCGATGGATGTCACGTCTAAATCAAAATTTAAATCCAAAAGATAATGGCAAGTTCCATTATCTCTTGGAATTGTCGCAGTGTGCGAAATAAAATCTCCGACATCAGAGATATAATTTTTAAATATCAGCCATCATGTTTTTCAATCCAAGAAACTCATTTAACATCCTCTGATAATTTTAATGTTCATAATTATGCATGTTACCGAAACGACCATGACGCCAGTAGTAGACCTAATGGTGGTGTCGCGATTTTAGCATCAACAAGTTTTTCATCAGTTCGTCTTCCATTGTCAACGTCATTGCAGGCTATTGCAGTAAAGATTCATATAAAGATTGCGATTACTGTCTGTTCCATTTATATACCTCCACATGCTTTAGTTTCACAACATGATTTAAACTCATTAATTCATCATCTGCCTACACCTTTCATTTTGCTTGGAGACTTTAATGGTCACAACGAACTATGGGGTAGTTTCGACACAAATACTAGAGGGCATCAAGTTGAAATGCTCATCCATGGTCATAATCTATGTTTACTGAATCAAGGTGAAGACACTCACTTTCATGAACCAACACGAACTTTTCATTGCATTGATCTTGCTTTATGTTCACCTGCGCTTTTACCCTTTTCAGAATTTTCGGTTGATAATGATCTTCATAGTAGCGATCATTTCCCAATCATTGTTTCATATGCATCTACTGCTTCTATCACTACAAAACCCTCTACATTTATTTACCATCGTGCTGATTGGAGGCTTTTTGCACAGCTTGCTGACATTACAGAAGATATGATATCAGATGAAAATCGTGAAGCTGCTGTTGAAACGGTGACTTCTGTGATCATCAATGCTGCATAAAGTAGCATACCAAAAACATCAACTTCTCGTCCCCGGCATCGCAAGCCATGGTGGACTGCTAGTAGGTAAAAAAAGCCGATTCTGGATTCTGGCGGTGCTGGCGGTGGAGTCGAGTTGTTTTCCTCCTGCTGCTGAGTTGTTCCCCTCCTGCTTTAGTTTTGGTTTCGGTTTCCAAAAATTTTTAACTTCCGGTGGCAACACCGGATTTAGTTTCTGTTTCCAAAGCAAGTAAAATGGCGCCTATTTCTGCCCTCTTGCTTATTTCTGCCAGTGCTGCGTTTGCGCAGTGCTGATGTGAAGCTCAACCGCCTCCGAATTGGTCACACCTGGTTAACGCATCTCCATTTACTATTCGGAGAACCTCCCCCCTGAATGCAGTACTTGTAACGTTCCTCTCACAATTCATCATATTTTAATAACGTGTTCATGTTTTAATCAACATCGTTTAAAGTTTTTTGGAAGTTCTATTTTATGCATGTAAGATTGGTTGGATGGGATTCACCATCCGAACATTTTTGCATTTTTACGTGCCGTTGGTATCTTTAACTGCATATAAAAGTTTTAACACATCTACTGTTTTATACACTCTTATCACCTTTGCTCATTTTACTTAGTATTTCGCGCGTTTTATACTGTATTCATACTTTTATCTTGTTTTATTTACTTTGTACTGTTTTATCAGTTTTAATTGTGCTGCAATTAACATTCCGCATTCACTCATACGTTTGAACTGTTTCACCATATTGTTTGGCGCAGCATGTCCTCATTTGGACCTTGTGCCACTAAACCCTACATTCAATCAATCAATCAAGCTTATTTCTGCCCTCTTGCTTATTTCTGCCCGCTTGAATTTCTTATTTTAGTTTTAGTTTTGATTTCAGTATTATTTCTTAGCGATGGCAACACTCATTCATTTCTATTTGTTATTAAAAGATGACAACACTCAATTTGGTTTCGGTATTCAAAATACACAGGTGGAACTGGCGGTTCAGTTTTAGCTTCGTCATTAATTACAAGTGGCACCATCTAGTGATTGAAATAATTACTAATTTTTGTACATTATAGATGTTTGATACTGGTGGCGCCATCTATGTGAAAATTTTAGAAATAAAATAATTTCAAATCTATTTTAATATTTAATTATGTTTTATTGAATTATAATTCAAACTGAGGATCGAACTCATGCCAATCAAAAAAGCACTCGTGGGTCAGTAGTTGGATATCATAATCACTGACCTACGATTGCTTGGTCAGATATGTGTAAATAAGTTAAACCTTTGTATATTGAACACGTGTATGAATGAAGAGGGGTCGATTACGATATCACCTTTTAGTTTAATCGATATGTTTTTTACTTAATCATTGACAGTTATTAAATGACTATTTCTACCCGTATTGATGCTATTGTAATTTTCTCTGGGTGGCAACGGCATTGATCATGCACATGTTAAAGTTTGACGTGTTCGCGGTTATGAGTAAGAACTTAGATTCATATTTATTTTTAGTTCTGGAAATGGTCATACCTAAATATTAGTTTAAAATCATTTAAACTCATTTGATTTTTACTTATTTTTACTTCTTAGCTGTGGCAACACCTTCATTATTATTTACCGAATGGCAACTCTCCAAATTCTTGACGTATAATCCTAATCAAACTAGTTTCTGACTGACATCACCGCTGCACATTTCGTGGTGCATCCAGTTCAAACAAGATTTAACAAGGTAGAGCTCGAATTATGACGTATTGAATTCAGTTCCTTTCACCGATGTGACTGATTCCTATTTTCTCATTGGTTGTTAGTTTTTCAGTTTCTCGGAATGGCAACTCTATCTTAACAGTTATTGCCTAGTTTGAACTAGGAATTATATCAGTCGTTTAGTCGCGGTGTGGTAAAGTTAAAAAATTTTCTATCTTCACATTGTTTTTAGATATCGTTTCTGAATTTAGCTGAGTATGGATAAAAGAAAATGCAGTGAAGATTCATCTATACAGAGTAAAAAATCTAGAATGGATGATTCAAAAGTAAGTTTGATTTGTTATTTTTTAATAAATAAATAAGCTATATTTTTCATTATCAATGTTTAAACTGAGTATGCTATCTGTTTTAATTATGACAGTTTATTAAATATTTTTTCTTTTTTTTTATATTTTAGAGGAATGGAACTCTTATGGAGGACAACATGCCAGAGAATGTTTTTGCTCTTGGGGATAGCGTTTTCGTGGTGGTTAACAAATTCCTAAATAACGTTGTAGTGCACTTACGAAGATACAGAAAATATGGAAAAAAGTACTATCCTACATCAGCAGGTGTTACCCTAAGACCTTTCTGGGTGGAATACATAATGGGAGTAAGTTCAGTGCCTAAGTCAAAGCATGAACTGAACGGCGGAGTAGATTTACCAGAGGATGAGATCAAAATTACGAGTGATGATTTTCTACAATTTGTTTTTGAATGCTTTAAAGTTGGACTTGACTGAATCAATGGACTGAAATGATTTCGAATTATGATGCCATTGCAACCTGTATTATAAACTATACCTTTCAATGTATGGACTTTGTAAATGCATATCTCCAGTTTTGTGAAGGTTCTATTGAAGGAGCTTTATCATCATCATTAGATGTTAGCCTCGGTCAAGAGTTTGCGATGACAAAGCTACGCGGCTCATTGTTTGAACTGTTTATCGAAGGTGGTTTGAAACAGCCTGTAAGAATTGCTGAAGAACTCTGAGCTAATAAAGATAGAACTTTCAATTCTATTTATTGCATTCTCCATTGATGTTACGAACTTTGCCAACAAATTTTACTGTAATTTATCGGATAGCAAAAACTTTTTACTTTTAAGTCCCCTATCCTATGTGACCAGCGATTTCTTGAGGAATATTGAGCTAGATACTGTTTTACAGGAAGTAAAATCTATTCTATGCCCCCCTTATACTTTTGAGTATTTTGAAGATCATGATGATATGGATCTGTGAAAATAACGTATGTATGCTTGGGCAATACCTTTAAGAGATATGACTGGAAAAAGTGTAAAGTCGGCTTTAGAATCTATTTTTATAGAAAAAAAGCCTGAAGTGTTACAAACAGATGCTGGCACAGAATTCACAAATAAAATAGTTCAGAATTATTTGAAAAATATGAATGTAAAATATTTTTCGACGAATAATGAAACTAAAGCTAGCATAGTTGAAATGTTTAATCGTACGCTAAAAATAAAAATGTGGAAATACTTTACAGAATTTAATACTAAAAATTACACTAATGTTATAGATAAATTAATATATAGTTATAATCATTCGTATCATCGATCGATTAAAATGGAGCCTGCTTCCGTAAATAAACAAAATATGAAACAGGTTTTGCATAATTTGTATGGTACTCCAACAAAGGAGAAACCTAAGATACCTAAACTCAAAATCGGAGATCTTGTACGCATAAGTAAGAAAAAACTTCACTTTGAAAAGAGGTATGAACAAAATTGGAGTGTAGAACTTTTTAAAATTTATGAAATTGTCCCAAGAAGTCCAGTGGCTTATAAATTGAAAGATTTGGTAGATGAGGAGATTAAGGGTACTTTCTACGAAGCAGAACTGCAAAAAGTGATAGATTCAGGATTCTATCCTGTAGAGAAAGTGCTTAAAAAAAGAAAGAGGCGAGGATTAACTGAATATTTTGTTAAATTTTTGGGTTATCCTGAAAAGTTTAATACTTGGGTAACTGATATTCAAAAAGTATAAAAAGGAGAACTTGTTTATTACGGATTCATTTTCAAAAAAGTCTTTCTACGTAACATTACCTTCTGATAGTTCTATGCAATTCTTTCCTGAAAACAAATTATCTCATTTTAAGACTCAATTACCTGTTCCGGTTGATTTGAATGGGCAATGGGAAGTAGGACTGTCTGAAATAATCTATCCTCATTCATGGTATAACGTTAATGAAACTAATAATTATTTTCTATATAAAATTAGTAATGGTAATATCACTTCAACTGTTAAGAAAACAATTGATGTGGGTTGTTATGAATCAATGTTCGATATTGTATCAGCTATACAACTTACTTTACCAAAAAATCCTAGTCGGTTTACATTAAATTATAATAAAGCTACGAAACGAGTAGAAATTAATGCAGTTGAGGGCAGCAGTCTCCATTTAGAGAAGTTAAGTGAATTGCTAGGATTCAAACGTGATACAATCATAACGGGTAAAATGAAAAGTGAATTTGCTGCAGATGCATTGTCTAACTTTTCCGTTTTTTATGTCTACTCAGATTTAATTTCACCACAAATTGTAGGCGATATACAAACCCCTTTATTACGAATCGTTCGAATCAAAGGACAAGACGGGGAAACGATTAGTCAGTATTACGATAGACCACAATACTTATCGTTAATGAGGCATTCATTCCAAACTATTCAAGTAGAGCTGAGACTCAATTCAGGTGATTTTGTTCCCTTTGAAAAAGGTAGAGTGATTATAGTACTACATTTTCGTCTGAGGCAAATACTATAAATAGTATACCGCAATTATTGTATCCTCATTTAATGATATAACCATCAAGATGAATACACCATATGTTTGCTGCACTAAAAAGTTTGAAGATCATTATGTGAGTCAAATTGGCTCGGGTTTGACCTATTATAAAGGTGCTAATTTCCAAAAGGGTTATGGAATCGGGGGGATATTTCGTCGATTATTTAGAGCAGCATTACCTTTTTTAGTAAAAGGAGGTAAAACTGTTGCAAAAGAAGCATTAGTAACTGGCAGTCGTGTCGCTTCGGATGTATTGTCAGGAGAAAATTTTAAAGAAGCACTAAAAACAAGAAGTAAAGAAAGTGGGAAGAATTTAACACAAAAAGCCCTTGATAACGTACAGTCAATGGTAGGGAAAGGACGGTATAAAAGAAAGCGTAAGAAACGGAAGAGATTCATTTCCTCCAAAGCACGTAAAGTGAGTGGACGCGATATATTCGACCCGTAAAAAATGACATTTCTTTTGAAAGATTCCCCCGAATGCGCGAAGTCTGAATTAGAACTTTTTAATTTACCTGCATCTCAAACAGTTATTCAAGATGGGCAGTGGATACAATTTCATCCACTTTCTAACGTTTTCGATAACGCACCTGTAGAGTTTTAGATTTCTGGAAGTGGGGAAGACTATATAGATCTCAGTCAAACGCAACTATATGTGAAAGCGAAAATAGTAAAAGATGACAATACGTTTATTACTGCAAATGATACTATAGGACCTGTGAATTTATTTCTACATTCTTTATTTTCTCAAGTAGATGTATCCTTAAATGATTCCGTGGTTTCTAATTCAAATAATACGTACCCTTATCGAGCGTATATTGAGACTCTCTTAAACCATGGACATGATAGTAAAACTTCTCAATTAACGGCGGAATTATTTTACAAAGATAATGAAGATGGACTTATGAAAAGAACTGAATTTTTTAAAGAAAGTGCTACAGTAGAAATGATTGGCTGCATACATTCTGATCTATTTCATCAAGATCGTCTCTTACTTAATTTAGTTGATTTGAAAATGAAATTAATACGAAGCAAGCCTGAATTTTGTTTACAAGGATCTAAAGGCTTTAAAGTTGTGTTGGATCATGTTTCCTTATTCATACGCAAAGTTCGTGTTAACCCTGGAGTTATTCTTGGCCATGCTAAAGCACTGGAGAAAACGAGTGCAAAATATCCTATTAATAGAGTTCTGTGCAAAGTGTATTCGATTCCTAAAGGAAGCATGTCTTTCATTCAAGATAACATATTTTCAGGACAAATGCCAAAAAAAATTATTGTAGGATGTGTAGAAAATGAGGCTTTTCATGGAACATTTGCAAAATCCCCCTACGAATTTAAGCATTTTAATTTAAATTTTATCGGAGTGTATGTAGACGGCCACCCCGTACCACACAATCATTTGGAACTTGACTTTTCTAAAAATCAATACGTGCGCATCAAACAGATCGAATGGGTCAAGACAGAGGAATATTTATTTCCAGAGAAGAATATAAGAACTCTAATACATTGTTCGGATTTAATCTTTCCCCGGATTTATGTTCAGGAGAACATTTAAATTTGATAAAGCACAGCAATTTGCGATTAGAACTAAAATTCAGTCAATCATTAGAACACACTGTATGTGTTATCATTTTTGCTGAGTTTGAAAACTTAATTGAAGTAAACAAATCTAGAAATATTTTGTACGATTTCGGAAACTAAGGAATGGATGGATTAGCTATTTCATATTTTATCTAATGAAAAGGTAACGTCCCCATATTTTCGAGAGGTGTATTCTATAGACACCCTACCGATTTTACAGGAAAATTCGTGTGCGATAATGAACTCTGATGAATCCTCACAGTCTGGAACTCACTGGTTGGGTATATTTATCAATAAGAAGAACGAGTTAGAACTGTATGACTCCTATGGTCGACCACCCAGCTTTTACGGCATGAATATATCTCCTTACTCGGCTGTACAATGGAATTCTAAAGTATATCAATCACTTACTTCAAATGTGTGCGGTCAATATTGTATTTATTTTCTACTGAAACGTTGTCAAGGTTATTCTATGTTTCATATTTTAAATCAATTGTATGTTAGTGATTTTCGAGTGTATCAATTTGTAAAGAAAAGATACGGTGTAAGATTTGTTTCAGAAAATAAAATAAAAATGAATAAAATTAAAATATTATGTATATTTATTTTGTTGCATTGTATCATATTTATTTAATAACTAGAAAAGAATTTCTCTTAAAGAAAACTTTTTTTTTCAAAGGAAAGAAAAATCATCACTTTTTGAAATTTCCTTACCGAGGAAAAAAAAGAATAACATTTTTATTTCGTTTTTAGAAATAAAATTATTTTTAAGAAAAAAAATTACAAATATCTTCAAAAAAAAAAATTTTTTTTTCCAAGAAAAAAAAAGGAAAAGAAAAACATTTATATTTAAATATTTTTGTATATGTAAATATTTTGTATAAAAAAATGAAAAGATAAGAAAAAGTTTTTTAAAAAGATGTTTTTATAAATTTTTTTTCTTCTAAATATGAAAACTTCATAAGAAAATAAAACATTGAAGATAATGACAAAGACAAAAAGTTTTAATTAATAGAGTGACATTTATTTTTAAAGTTTCACCCAAGCACTTCTGCGAGCATACATTACAGGTTTCATAACAATTTTATTTTTACTATACAATTTTTTATTTACATCTAAGTGTGCTGGTAAATGAACATCATTTAATGTTTTTAGAAATACATTTCTTCCCACTGGAGCTGATTTTCTGTTTCGTAAAAAGTCATTTATAAGATTTACTATATTACTTCCAGGAACAGCTTTATCTTCATGAATAATCTCCCCTTTATTGTTCCATAGGAGAGATTCATTACTTTTTAAAAATTGATACATATCTTTAGCTTTTTTTCGAGCTGGAACTACAGTTAGAATTTTGTCCTCCAAGTCTTCTGTTTCTTTTTTGATATTTGAAGAGTCCTCTTCTGCAGACGCATCTAAAGGATTCTCTACATTTGTAATATCCTGTTGTTCCGTTTGAGGTTCTGGTTTATCGGGTTTCATAATTGAAAAATGAGTGTATTTCTGTAACACTTGCAAATACAGAGCTGCTTTATCATGATCAGCTAAATATTTATTCTGTAGTATATTTTTCATTTGTTGATCCAACTCCGATAAGTGTTCTTGAATTTGAACCCTATCTTCTTGAACTAGCACGAATTTCTTACTGTGCTCCATGAATTGAAGAACTAATTACTGATATAGCAGCAGGTAATAAAATAGATAAAAATCCTTCTCCCTTTTGAATGAGAATTTGCTTTTTCTTATATAAGGGTGTTTTTTTGTTTGAAAGTTTTCGCAAGTTTTCTTTAAAAGGAGATAAACGACTTTTTTGAGTTTTTGTTAAGGGTACGTTTCCACACAACACATTTAAGACACATTCACACAAAGTTTTTATCTCACTTTTTGAACAATTTTTCAGTAGAGACTTAGAATTTTTAGTTTTAGAAATAAATTTTAAGAGCTGTAAAGTTTGTTCAGTGCACACTGACATCTTGTTATCAAATGAATGATACAATTATTGTTCGAATGTATTTATCATTTCTCCAAAAATCTAACAAAAGTGTTCCAGACGCAAGTGCGTGAACGCAGATGCAGTGATTATTTATTATATTATTTATTGTATTATTTCTTACATTATTCTTTTGTTGGCAACATGTATATATTCTTTGTGTACTTTTGTGATAGTAAAAGAGTTTGTTCTATGAGATACTTGTTTCAGTGTTGATTGTAATTAGAAAGCATTTACATTTATAACCAACACATTTTGGTGCCGAAACAACTCTGTTTAAAATTAAATACGAATCAGATGAATAATTTACGCAGTCACTCTTTTAAAAACTAGCGAAACGTCAAACATCAGTATATTACTCAATGATGGAGAAACAAAACGATAAAGAACTTGGCGATAGTCTGGCACTTTTGAAAAGAAAAAGAGGAACAGTGCGAGGTAATGTTACTCGATTTATTACGCAATTAAATTCCGATCTTTCTGCAACCTCTGACACTTTAAATGAAAATGTCGAATATATTAGTCATCGGCTTTCCGATTGCTTGTTAGAAATGAAGAAATTGGATAATGACATACATAGTTTATTAACAGATAGTGATTATGACAATGATATTATTCAATGTGAAGAATACGTGGATAATGCCGAGCTCGCTATCTTTAAAGCAAAAAAATTTGGCAGTAGAATTAATTTTGAATTTAATACGTTCCAATCGCCAGAAGTAACCATTTCTCAAATACCTGTTACACAAGTACCCGTTATGCAATTACCCGTTTCTCACTCTCACACAGTGAAACTCCCTACTATTAAACTGGATACTTTTCGAGGTGATATTGAACAATGGCAGTGTTTCTGGGAACAATTTAAATCTTCTATTGACGATAATAATAGTCTATCATTAATTGATAAACATGTGTTTTTGCGAGGATATTTAGAAGATGAACCTAGACGTTTAGTCGACGGAATCAGTGTTAGTGCCAGCACATATGAAACTACAAAAGCTCTTCTTCAAAATCGATATGGCGACAAAAACAGAATAATTCAAACCCATTTAGACTTTTTGGAAAATATTTCGCCAATACGTAATCCCACTCCTATTGCATTGAATGAAGTATTTATAGAATGCAACAGAAGACTAAACGCTTTAACGGCCTTAGGGGAGGATATCAACGCTTACGGGCGAGTTTTGGCTCCAAAAATTTTACGTGCCTTTCCGGATGATATTTGTCGCCGATGGATCATTTACGCAAAAAGAGAGAAAATATCTGAAGGTGATATGAATAAACTAGTGCAATATTTATCTGAAGAAGTAGAAGGTGCTCTCACAACACTAAAAATTCGAGGTGAGCAAAACTTTGATTACACATTTAAAACATCTACAGCAGCCTTGCATGTGAATTCTAAAAAGATTAACCAGACAAAAAAACCATCTCCATTTTGCCCCTTCTGTGAAATTAACGGTCACTGGCCGCAAGATTGTACGAATATAACTGATATCGATACTCGAATCCAAAAATTAAAAACCTCTGGTACATGCTTCCTGTGTACTAATCGCGGCCATAGTATAAACAATTGCCTTCGCAAAGATAAAGCATTCTGCATAAGATGCAAAAGGAAGCACCATGTCTCTATTTGTAGAAACAACAGTTCAAATCAACCTAGCCACTCTATTTCTACAAATAACATAGATACTCGTACACCTAATTTTACTCACTTACAGACTGCTCGAGTATATATAACTGGCCCAACTGGTATTACTAAGCTTACAAGATGCATTTTAGATTGTGGAAGTCAAACCAGTTTCATTCATTCACATCTTGTAGACTACCTAAAATTAGATGTTATTAGCTCTGATTCACTTGAAATTCATGCATTCCAATCATCATCAAATCAGGCTCAATCGAGACGAAAAGTAAGATTTAAACTATAAAGTATTTGGAATCAGTCAGAAATTTATCTACATGCATTTGAAAGTTCTATTAGATATGCAGTTCATCCCTCAGTTCCATTAGAGATTGCTTCTACGGCTCACAAGAAAAAATTTAGGCTTGCTGACCCGAATGACACCATTCAAGAGATGCCTATAGAAGTTTTGATTTGTGCAGATTTTTATTGGACGGTGGTGAATTCTGAGATTCCTTTCAGACTTTCGGAAACAATTATGCTCATTCCATCAATCTTTGGCTGGATTTTGTCTGTATCCAGATCTCATACATCTGTCGCTTCTTTATCGTCAGTTCATAATATTAGCATGAAATTACCATATACTTTGGATGATCAAGTTAGGAAATTCTGGGACTTAGATACTTTAGGTATTAAAGCCATGCAAGACAAAGAAATGTCCATTCGCAATTCTGAAATATTGGAAGACTTTCGCAGTTCTTATGAAGTCCTAGAAAATCGTCGTGTTGTTAGATTACCTTGGAAGAAAGACGTTACTCTTTCTTCAAATAACTATCACGTAGCATCAAAACGCTTCAATTCATTGTGCAAGAAGCTCCAAACAGATCCTAGCTTAAAGGAAATGTATGTTACACTCATGGAAGATTACATAGACAAAAGACAAGTTGAAATAGCACCGGAAAATCATGATAAAGTAGAAAAAAGCTATTACATACCCCATCATCTAGTCATTAAAGAGAAGAACGCAGAAATTAAGGGACGAGTAGTGCTCGACGCCTCTTCTCACACACCAGGCCATCCATCATTAAACGATGTTCTAGAACAAGGTCCCAACTTACTTCCAGAAATTTTAGCCACCTTATTGCGATTTCGTCTTCACAAACAAGCAATTATTAGTGATGGAAGTCAGGCCTTTTTACAATTAACCTTGTGGGAAAAAGACAGATGTGCTACTAAGTTTTTGTGGTTCAAAACTAGGAAAAATGGTGATGGACATTTGCAGCTAGAGAATGAAATTGTGGTCTACCAATTTACACGTTTACCCTTTGGATTAACCAGCAGCCCATTCCTTCTTTCAGCTACACTTGACGAATTTATCCTGCATGTACTCCAACATTTATCCCACAGCAGCTAAACATCTAAAAGGCAATATTTTCATGGATGATTTCGTTGTGGGAGTTTATTCAGAAATCGAAGCGAAGACCCTATTTCACGAAATGCGAGAACTCACGAGTCTTATAAGCCTTCCCTTAGCAAAATGGAGTACCAACTCACAAGTTTTGAAAAACGAATGGAAGAAAGAAAAAATAAAGTTTAAAAGTTAGACTCAAGTCTTAGGTGTTCATTGGGATACAGAAGAAGATTAGTTTCATCAAAATATTAAGGAGCATGACCACGATTTATTTAAGGAACCGGTCACTAAACGCTTACTTCTAAAAACAATCTCAAAGATTTTGATCCCTTGGGAATTTTCTCACCATCTACTGTAATAGGAAAAATTCTCTTTCAAGATACATGGCTATGCGGTATTGAATGGGACGAACTTTTACCCCCATCTATCGCATCAAGGTGGTCAAAATGGATTATAGACTTATCACATTTAAACAACATTCGAATCCCCAGATGGATTGGAATATCTTCTGCTGATGTTACCATTCACGTATTCTGCGATGCTTCGGAACGTGCTTACGGAACAGTGTTATATGTACGATTCACAGAAGATACTAAATTTCATATTCGAATGGTTTGCAGTCGTAATAGACTTTCTCCTCTGAAAATAATAACACTTCCCCGCTTAGAGCTGTTAGCCGCATTATTGGGTGCTCGATTACTCCACTATTTTTGTACAGAAACTAAACTGGATAGGAACACAGCAACACTTTGGAGTGACTCAACAGTTGCCTTAAATTGGATACAAGGTGATCCAAATTGTTGGAAAACTTTTGTCTGTAACCGAACGAACGAAATTCTCAATTACACAAATCCAACACAATGGCGGCATTGCCCTGGCAATGAAAATCCTGCCGACCACTTGTCTCGTGGTGTTGCACCAACAGAGCTTAAATCATTGGATCTTTGGTGGCTCGGACCTACCTCCCTAACCCAGTCATCAAAGTTTTGGCCTTCAAAACAACTGAGTGACGCTAATCCAGATATTCATGTTGAACTACGTAAACCAGCTTCTCAATCTTTATTGATAACTTCTTACCAACCTCTTATTGATATATCGCGGTTCAGTTCATATATGAAACTTCTTAGAGTTACAGCATGGATATTTTTCGTTTCTTGTATAACTGTCGATCCAAGCAACACATTTCTATTGACCTCACATGTGATGAGCTTAACACAGCAAAGAACGATTGGATTTTTACAGTGCAAAAGCAATGCTTTCCAGCAGAGCTTCACGCTTTACAAAATAATTCCCCTTTGCCAAAATCTTCAACAATTAGCCGTCTTAACCCGTTTCTTCAAGAAAATCTCATACGATTAGGAGGTAGATTACAGTTTGCATCGCTCAAAAATGAGCAAAAACACCCTTTGCTTCTTGATGGCTCTCATCCTTTTGTACATCTTCTCATATACTACACACACGTGAAGCTTCATCACTGAATTGTTCAAATTGTACTTTCAGAGATTCGTTCTTTTATGAACAAGGAAATGATGATCCTGAGGAAACATTAACACCATCCCATTTTCTTACCGGTAGAAGACTTACAACCATACCTTCACAACCTGCAGCATCTAGTAGAAATCTCCCGACCTGTTCAACTGATCATTCCTCTTGAGATTGATCAGGGTGGGGAGGATGTTCCAGACGCAAGTGCGTGAACGCGGATGCAGTGATTACCAGACGTGAACGCAGATGCAGTGATTATTTATTATATTATTTATTGTATTATTTCTTACATTATTCTTTTGTTGGCAACATGTATATATTCTTTGTGTACTTTTGTGATAGTAAAAGAGTTTGTTCTATGAGATACTTGTTTCAGTGTTGATTGTAATTAGAAAACATTTACGTTTATAACCAACACAAAAAGCTTTCACTTTAGTGAGTGCACATCTATTAAAATTTGGAGCGTGATAAGAGCAAAAGTCTGAAATTGTATCTAATTTATCCATTTTCGGACAGCCAATATCATCTAAATTTTCACATTTTTTCCCAATTAAAAATTCTAGAATTTTTTTTTTCTCCAGTCCTTTCACATAAATATGTGTGAACATATTAGATAAAAAAATCAAAACGGTACGTAGTTGATAATATGGTAGTTCTCCTTCATTCCATTCTATTAAATGTATTTGTTTTGTTACCCATTTATATTGAAATTTCTCATGATGAGTAAGCTCTTCGAAAGAACATGGCGGAAGAAAATGAAAGTTACCGATGATGGAATTACTATTTACGGCCTGAAAGGCAAGTTCTTTTACGATATAGTTTCCTGAAGATTGTTGAAATCCCTCGAAATCTATTACTATGGTAGACATGTTGCTTATTCAAAATCGTTTGCTTTAATAAAGTTATCAGGGTTGATATACGTAAAAAGTATCTCCGGTTACATACTATTTATTCAAAGAAAACCGATTCCGGTGAAAAGCAAATAAAAAACGTCGAATTCAAAACGCCAAATATGGTAGACCATCATGGAAGGTAACATTTTGAATTTCATCATATAATTTTTGATAAATACCATAACACCAAACTATTTCTTTCGGGAAGGGTTTAATCACTTTATTTTCTATTAGTTTTTTAATATAATGTGTTTTGCCGCTTCCTGATGGACCTGAGACGATCATCGAAAACGAGTGGACTAATTTAAGAGTGTCCATGACTATACTAAAGTTTATCGATTATGGTAAAGCTATTTATACGAGAATATTGCAACAATAAATGTCAAAATAAATATTCTCAATAAATTTTCAATATAACTCAATATTATTTTCAATGGTAATAAATTAAAATATTTCTTTCATTATTTACTTATATATTTTGACTTATCTAAAAAATAAAACTCATTGTTAGTTTCATACGTCTTTGTTCAATAATAACCATCATTCTTTACCGCGTTAACTACCTCTAAAGAGAGAAACACGCTTTTACAAGATAAAATTGATTGTGTGTGGTAAGGGTGTGTATGATGATTCACCACCCAGTTAAACTCAGCGTGATTTTACATGATAGTACCCGTATACCTGTGTGTCACTTGCAAACTCATGTTTAACGAGATAAAAATGTTGTTGCTTGGCGAATATATCACGATCTATCTTGTTCTGTACGCTTTGACTATGTTATCAGTTCAATACTAACACACAGTAGTTTACTTGTTAGACCAGGTGAGAGGAGATAATTACACATTTTTAAGTGACAGTAGGGGTGAGCTAGATATGATTCAGGTTTAAAGAATAGAAAATCTATATTTTGCTTAAGATTCTTAGAGGGGGGGGGGAGTCTGACGTAGCTAGAAAAATGACGTCGCAAGAAAATGACCTATCTGAATTACACTTTGAATATCTGTACTGCGCATGATCCTTGAAATTTTGTAGATAACTTTTCATTCTACAACTATGCATTTCATGATAGCTTGATTTTCATTTCATGAAAGTACGATGTCGGTTTGCGAAATTTGTGGAAAATGTTTTTCCATTAAGTCTGCTTTGAAAAGACACATTTTAGAAGTTCACGAGAAGAAACATGTGCACTCATGTATGGATTGTAATAAAAAATTCGTGCGGAAAAGTGATTTAAAGCGGCATACGGACACTGTCCATTCTTCGGAAAAAATTTCCTGTGAAGTTTGCAAAACTACATTTGCTCGAAGAGACAATCTTCTACACCACGTAAACTATGGAAACTGCAAAAGAAAAATGGATAGAAAGAGAAAGAGGGAAGATGGTGATCTATCTTCAAAGAAAAAGCTTCCTTCTGAAATTAAAACTTCTGAACCTTCGACTTCAGCAGCCGCTCCTTCTGATTTAGGATCATCGTCTCCTCCTGTAAGTAGGATTACTACAGAAAATGTTAACCAACCCTCAACATCTTCAGCTGTTTCTGTAAATTTAGAGTCATCTTCTCGTCCTGAAATGTCCATACTTATGCCGAAAACAACATTGTTTACAAAAGAAAGTAAGAGTGCCTTCGGAAAAGCATATAAGACATTTGATCTATTAAACGATGATAGAGCTCTAGTTTTGGGGAGGAGTTTACTTATTCTTTTTCTAAATTTTTCAACAATATCTACTTTATCTTGGAAAAGAAGCAGTTTTATATATATGCCAGAAATATAAAAGAAATCTTGATAGTTACAGATATTTCATTTTTTTCGAAAAAAATGCTGGAATGAAATGTTTTACGTACCAGGTTTTTCTCTTTTCCGTCTTGCTATATAAGGGCTGTCACCCATGCATTGAAATGCATGGCAAAATAGATTATGAACTCGAAAACTTACATACCTGCTGTATTTATAAATTCCATGCCACAGGAGTTTCGTTATAATGTCTATCGTAAAAACCCCCAAAAAAATATTCCAAAAAAGAAATTACTGCTACTAAAATGAGAAAATATTGTATTATACTTTTTTAAGTTTAAAAGACTAAAATATTTAAGGCCCTTAAAGCCTCTGACGCCCAGTTCCACTACAACGAACGAATACTAACTTATTTAGAATTTTTTTCGAACTTCATTTGGGAAACGAGTCTATATAAATGTGAAACTTTTATTTTATGTCTTAATTAAAATGATCTGAAGTGAAATAATTTGCTCAGTTATTTTAGAAATAAGACTTTTACTACGATGTTTATTTTTAATAAAAAAGAAAGGATTTTGCAAGCAAATATAAAGTACACCATTATTATCGCAAAAATGTTCTTCTCTCATGTTTTTTATTAAAAACTTACTTCTTTTTTATACTTATATTCTTAATAAAAATCATGATTAAAGGTTTTTATGTTAGATTGAATTGAAATAAGATAATATTATTATTAAAACACGACATTAAATTACTATCACTACTTAAAATGCTTGATATTCAGGAGACAAAAATTATATTCCATATTGTGAATTTTAATTCATAATGTTTTTATTTTATTTTATAACCATCTTTGAACAAACGAAACAATTTTTGGATTTACGGCTACTAATGTTTAACTCCGTATCCTTGTAATTTTGTAATCCAAAGAACTAGGAAACTCATGGATCAAGTATTGGTAAAAATTGGATTTTGAGGAGGTCTTTTTGATGGAACTGACCTGCATTTGCTTTACACTGAGAAGAAAACCACGAAAACTTCCTGCGGTTAGCCTAACGGCAAGGGAACTCTAACACATGATTTGTCTACCACTGATAGTTAACGTTAGCACTCTGGTCGGGTTGATCCAACGCTTCCTACAACTGAAAGCCTCCACGCAGTTTCTTATAGGTGGTCCGATCAGACCATTATGAAGGTAAACCAATTTACGAAAGAGTTCTTTAATAGAAAATCTAATAAAATTAAGAAAGCGGCAACAAATCTGTGTCTAAATATTTGTTTAATTTATGAATATGATTGGTTTGTCTTACTTATGTGTCAACCACTATAGATTCAATTCTCAAACATATAGGATAAATTTCTCTCAATCACTTTTAAAAAAGAATTTAGATTCATGGCAAAACTAGCTCCTTTTTTAAATGGTCTCCGCAGACTACTTATAAGAAACCGTATGAAGGCTTTCTGATGCGGGAGGTAATGGGCGAGCCATCTCTGGGATTCGAAGCTGACTCACCTCATTGTGAAGCGAACGCTCTATCCCCTGAGCCTGCTCTGCTAAATTATAATGAGTAATAATCATAATGATTAATAATTATTTCTACGTCATAATTAGCAGCAGATTTCTTATATTAACAGTTTTCTATTAAGTGCTCAACAATAAAACAGACATTTTCCATAATTATGCATAAAATTATACCACAACTTAAATTTCTAATTCAAAGTAGTAAATACTATTGCGCCTGTAAATTATCTCTCTAAAAATATTGTGTGGTTTCTATTGGTCATTTTTTGTAGGGTAGGCATTAAAGAGTTTCTAGTTTTAAAGAAAGAAGAAAACATATTTAGTCACGAGCTTCAAAAATACAAGGCACTAAAAGTCAGCAAGTGGATTCATTGCATCTACTTTAAAGATACCGAAACGGGGAGAAAAATAAAAAATGTTGAATTTAAGACACCGAACAATGAAGCTTTTGTGTCAACAAACTTGGATTGCCTTTATGATCATATGTCTGAAAAAATCATAA
This sequence comes from Parasteatoda tepidariorum, assembly GCF_043381705.1. Taxonomy (NCBI): domain Eukaryota; kingdom Metazoa; phylum Arthropoda; class Arachnida; order Araneae; family Theridiidae; genus Parasteatoda; species Parasteatoda tepidariorum. The sequence goes on along the minus strand of NW_027261903.1, from coordinate 5,230 downwards.
AAGAAAGCGAAGATTTTGAGGAAAAAGATTCTGGGTGGAGTCTAGACGAAATTTTGCGTTTAGAGGTTAGAACCAACCGCTACTCGCCATTAAAAGGATCGACGTTCATCGAACTACCAAAATGGATTAGTGATACCAAGGCAGTTGTGAATGTGAAAAATGAAGACGTGCACTGCTTCAAATGGTCGATACTTTCAGCTATTTATCCTGCAATTAACAAAACTTCAAGTTATGCTTCCTTCGAAGAAAATGTTAATTTCGAAGGTATATCATTTCCGACCCCTCTTAGTGACGTGAAAAAATTTGTAAAATTGAATAATGTTTCGATTAACGTATATTCTTTTGAAAAAGATTTAAAAATTTTCCCACTCTTAGTTTGTGACTCTGAATTAACCCAACATGTCGATTTGTAATACATACCAAATAGTAATGGCTGTGGCCACTATTGCTGGATAAAAAATTTATCACGGCTTGTGTCTAAGCAACTATCCAATCATGGACATAAAATATATATATGTAAAAGATGTTTATCAAGGTTTGAATTAGAGAGTAAACTTCTGCGTCACAAGGAAATTTGTGACGAAAGAAGCCCTGCCAGAGTGGTGATGCCAACAGAACAAAGTAAGTTTTTAAAGTTTAAAAATTCTCAACACGCTTTAAAAATACCGTTTGTTATTTATGCGGATTTTGAATGTTTAACTTCTAAAATTGATAGTTGTTTCCCAGATTCTGAAACTTCTTTTACTAATAGTTATGAAAAACACATACCAATTAGCTTTTGCTATTTTGTTTGTTACGACGGGGGGCACTATCGGGGTGAGGATGCGCAAGAAATTTTTGTTAAAATGATAGAGAAAGAAGCAATAGAAATTGAAAAAATATACAAACAACCGAAACCTTTATTACCTCTTTCCGATGAAGAAAGACAGGTTTATGAAAATGCAAAAACGTGTTACGTTTGTAACGAATACTTTAAGGAAAATAACAGAAAAGTCAGAGATCACAATCATGTTACACAAAAATTCAACGGCGCTTGCTGTAATAACTGCAACCTATCTATGAGAACCCCAAACTTTGTCCCCATATTTTTTTCATAATCTTGCTGGATATGATGCTCACATTTTTATTAAAGAGTTAGGATATGATAAAAAGCCGATAAGATTAATACCTAACACAGAAGAAAAATACATTTCTTTTAGCAAAAAGATTTCTAATGACTTTGAGCTCCGATTCCTTGATTCTTTTAAATTTATGTCGTCAAGTTTGGAAAATTTAATTAAAACACTGAAAAAAGAAGAATTCTATTATATGCAAAAATACTTTGCACCCGAAAAAGTAGATTTACTATTAAGAAAAGGAGTGTTTCCATATGACTATTTCGACAGCTTCGAAAAATGTAATGATTCTTCTCTCCCCACAATAAATCATTTTTACAACGAGTTAAACGAAGAAAGTATCAGCATTGATGATTATAATCACGCTCTTAAAGTTTTTAACGAATTTAAATTAAAAAATCTCGGTGAATACTGTGATCTTTACATTAAAACAGATGTAATTTTATTAACTGATCTTTTCGAAAATTTTCGTAAAATTTGTCTTAAAACATACAAACTTGACCCCTGCTGGTATTTTACCGCTCCATCACTGTCATGGGATTCAATGTTACTCCTTACAAAAGTCAGCATAGAATTATTTACAGATTACGATAAATTATTATTTATTGAAAAGGGGATTCGTGGTGGAATGAGCCAATGCAGTAATCGATACTCGCGTGCCAATAATAAATATATGGGCAATGATTACGATCCTTCAACCCCGAATAAATACCTAGTGTATTTGGACGCCAACAATCTCTATGGTTGGGCCCAATGCCAATATTTGCCTTTAAAAAAATTTTTCCTGGAGCTCGAATCTCGATATAAACGTAGAAAGTATATCTGATACATCCGATATCGGATATATCCTAGAGGTTGATATGGAATATCCAGATCTATTACATGATAGTCACTCCGATTTTCCACTAGCACCAGAAAACTTGATACCCCCAAATTGTAAAGAAAAACGATTGCTAACCACTTTATTACCAAAATCAAAATATGTCGTGCATTACAGAACTTTAAAACTTTATTTGAAACATGGCCTGAAACTAACAAAAATTCATCGTGTTTTAAAATTCGATCAATCTCCCTGGCTTAAACCATATATAGATTTAAACACTAATTTAAGGACGAATGCTACAAATAACTTTCATAAAGATTTTTTTAAATTGATGAATAACAGTATATTTGGTAAGACAATGGAAAATGTGAGACGGCGCGTTGATATACGACTTTGCACTTCAGAGGAGCAAGCCCGAAAATTAGTAGCTAAACCCAATTTTAATCGACGAACAATATTTACAGATAAATGCATGGCTGTTCATCTAAGAAAAACCAAAATAGAATTTCTAAAACCAATTCATATTGGTATGGCTATTTTGGATACATCTAAATACCTTATGTATGACTTTCATTATTCTGAAATCAAAAATGATTATGGTGAAAACGTAAAATTATTGTATTCTGACACTGATTCCTTAATCTATGAAATAACCGCTGATGATATATATGACGATATGAGGAAAAAAATCAATTTATATGACACGTCTGATTATGAGGAAAATAATATTTATAAATTACCTTTAATAAATAAGAAAGTTGTGGGTAAAATGAAGGACGAAAATAAGGGGGAAATAATGACTGAATTTGTGGGATTAAAATCCAAAATGTATGCCTATAAAACAAGTAACAAAACCGAAAAGAGATTAAAAGGTGTTAAAAAGCAAGCTATAAAAAATAAGATCACTTTTGATGATTACAAAGAATGTTTATTCAATCAACAACTTAAATATGTAGACATGAACTTAATTCGATCAAAATTTCATGAAATAAATTCTGTATAACAAAACAAACTGGCTTTGTCATTTAGAGATGATAAAAGACATATTAATGATGATGGCATTTCCACTCTGGCTCTTGGGCATTGGTCTCTAAAAAATATGGATGTATTTGAAGAGTTGTAATGAAAAATGCATTAGCATGATTGTGTGTTGAAGCAGCAGACTTGCTGATACTGCTTTAAAAATAAATAAAAAAAATTATTTTGAATTTTAAAAAGTGTGATTATTCCATTATTAAAAAAAAAAATACAAAACAATTAAACGTACATTTTTTATATGTATCATATTTATTTTATGTATTTACTTCAAAACTAAATGTTAATAATTATATAGATAATAAACTATTTCATAAAATATTGATAAATTTGAAAAAGGAAATACATATGAATTTTTATTTGGAAATTAAAAAATGTAAAAATAAATACAGTTCCTGCAGGATATAACAAGATAATACTTGATCAGATAACGTCATCTTACAAAGGCGAGGCGTTGCCACTCAAAAAATAAAAATAAAGATGTTGCCACAAAATTAATTAAAAATTCGCGGGTTTAAACTATTTTAATTTAATATTTATGCGTTGCCATTTCAAAAACAAGAAAAAATGAAACTACGTTTTTATCCATAACCGTCTACGAGTTTAAAATTATTTTAAAACTGTAAGTTTCCCTTCGTTCTGTATGCATCCATTGGATACTGGTTAGCGTGCCTGACAAATCAGTATCCAATGGAAGCATTTCGTCCTGGAGGTCACTGGTTCAAATACCAAGTCGGAAAAAAAAATTTTATTACCAAATATTATTTTTAAACATTTATTATTTTTAAATTATACATACTTATGATTTTTAAACCTAGATGGCGCCACCAATATCAAACATCGATAATATGTAAAAATTAATAATTGTTTTAATCACTAGATGGAGCCACGAGTATTTGCCAACGCTAAGAAATAATAATGAAATCGAAACTAAAACTAAAATAAGAAATTCAAGTGGGCAGAAATAAGCAAGCGGGCAGAAATAAGAAATTACCCAGTGTTGCCACCGGAAGTCAAAAATTTTGGAAACCGAAACCAAAACTAACCTAGGTGTTGCCACCGGAAGTTAACAATTCCGGAAACCGAAACCAAAACTAAAGCAGGAGGGGAACAACTCAACTCAACTCGACCGCCTGCACCGCCGTTTATCGCAGAATCGGCTTTTTTTACCTACTGATGGTGCCTCGTAATAAACAAATAACATCTCTAAAAGTACATTTATTACTGATGCAATGTTTTTAAGACATTGTAGAAGTGTAGTTGGCAGAATAAATGCTAATAAAAGCAAAAACTCAATGACAAAGAACTAATGAAGCAAATTATTTCAAATTCAAAATATTACCTTGAGTTATTGAAAAAAAAATGGTGATATCCATAAAATGTTAGAGTAAAAAGACTTGATTTCCGCGAAATAATGAAATCTTTCATGGTGAAGCGAATTTTTTAAAAAATTAAAGAATTTGATCCATTTTAGAAAGAGCAAATTAAGAATTAAAAAATAAATTTGATCAAAACAGTGTGTTAAAAATTTCTACAGAAAATTAGGAAGAGGATTTTAATTACCTAAAGTAATCAACTAAGCCAATCTTAATATTTTTTTATTTGTAGATTCTACACTAGATTTCTCCAATATAGACCAATTGCCCCATAAATACTTAAGTTAAACATTAAGTTGAACATACACACACAAACANCTAAAAAAAAAAAAAAAAACACACACAGTTAAAAGTATTCAAATCTAAAAAATATATATTGAGGTTGGCAAGCAATAGTGCTAGGTTTAAAGCAAGTTAAATCAGTCATAAAATCTCAAAAAAGTAATTATGAAAAAAGATATAAATATACAAAAAAAAGGGTTCACTAAATTTTTATGATAAAATATCTTCAACATTATGTAGTAAAAAAATAACAATTTTCGAAATTATTTAAACTATTTGCTTTTTGAATGACAACAAGGAATTAAAGCATTTTGGCGAGAAGTACAGGAAACTTTTACGAAAAATGTTCTTATTAGGCTTGGGTATGAAATAAATTTGGCTCTTCTAATAACTGTCTTTTTTGGTACAAGTATTTAGGTTTTTAAAGAAATGTAAACAAAGTTTGTAAAAACTAAATTGCGATGTGTTGAGTAACTGGTTGTGTTTCTGGTTAATTCGTTCATTTTTATTGAGAAATTAATAGATTTGTCTTGATTATTAACAAGTTTATTTTTGTTACTTTTATAATCTAAACTGATAAGCCATAATGAATATAAGAG